>NC_056436.1:65366270-65391270 GCF_018296145.1 Oncorhynchus tshawytscha | reverse complement strand
TTTATATTGTATTATGAGTTTAATAACTGGTTAATACATGTATGATAAGTTTAATGACTGGTTAACTTCTTTGGGGCTGGGGGGCAGTATTGAGTAGCTTGGATCAAAAGGTGCCCAGAGTAAACTGCCTGCTACTCAGGCCCAAAAGCTAGAATATGCATATAATTATTATATTTGGATAGAAAACACTCTGAAGTTTCTAAAACTGTTTGGATGATGTCTGTGTATAACAGAACTCATATGGCAGGCAAAAACTTTTGAAAAAATCTAAACTGGAAGTGGGAAATCTGAGGTTTGTAGGTTTTCAAGTCATTGCCTATTGAATATACATGGTCTATGGGGTTACATTGCACTTTCTAAGGCTTTCACTGGATGTCAACAGTCTTTAGAACCTTGTTTGAGGCTTCTACTGTGAAGGAGGAGAGAATGAGAGCTGTTTGAGCCAGAGGTCTGGCAGAGTGCCATGAGCTGATCACGCGTGCGCCCGTGAGAGGTAGCTGTATTCCATTGCATTTCTAAAGACAAAGGAATTCTCTGGTTGGAACATTATTGAAGATTTATGTTCAAAACATCCTAAAGATTAATTCTATAAATTGTTTGACATGTTTCTACGTACTGTAATATAACTTTATTTACATTTCGTCTGAACAAGTGATCATGCATTATGCATTTGGATTACTGGGCTAAATGTGTGAACAAAAAGGAGGTACAAAACAAACATTTTTTGTGGAACTAGGATTCCTGGGAGTGCATTCCGATCAAGATCATCAAAGGAAAGTGAATATTTATAACGCTATTTCTGACTTTTCTGACACCTCTCCTTCTTTGGAAAATGGCTGGATGTTTTTCTGTGACTAACGCTGACCTGACATAATCGCAAGGTGTGCGTTCGCCTTAAAGCCATTTTGAAATCTGACACAGCGGTTGCATGAAGGAGAAGTTTATCTATGTTTCCATGCATAACATTTGTATCTTTTATCAAGGTTTATTATGAGTATTTCTGTATTTTGATGTGGCTCACTGCACTTTCACCAGCTGTTTGTTTGAGACAATGCATTTCTGATCATGACACTCTAGACCCAAACTGCTACAGACCTATATCTATCCTACCCTGTCTTTCTAAGGTCTTCGAAAGCCAAGTTAACAAACAGATTACTGACCATTTCGAATCCCACCATACCTTCTCCCCTATGCAATCTGGTCATGGGTGCACCTCAGCCACGCTCAAGGTTCTAAACGACATCATAACCGCCATCGATAAGAGACATTACTGTGCAGCCGTATTCATCGACCTGGCCAAGGCTTTCGACTCTGTCAATCACAGCATTCTTATTGGCAGACTCGACAGCCTTGTTTTCTCAAATAATTGCCTTGCCTGGTTTACCAACTACTTCTCTGATAGAGTTCAGTGTGTCAAATCAAAGGGCCTGTTGTCTGGACCTCTGACAGTCTCTATGGGTGTGCCACAGGGTTCAATTCTCGGGCCGACTCTCTTTTCTGTATACATCAATGATGTTGCTCTTGCTGCTGGTGATTCTCTGATCCACCTCTACGCAGACGACACCATTCTGTATACTGCTTTTCAATCGATCGCTGCCCGCACCTGCTCGCCCGTCCAGCATCACTACTCTGGACGTCTCTGACTTAGAATACGTGGACAACTACAACTACCTGGGTGTCTGGTTAGACTGTAAACTCTCCTTCCAGACGCACATTAAGCATCTCCAATCCAAAATTAAATCTAGAATCGGCTTCCTATATCGTAACAAAGCAACCTTCACTCATGCTGCCAAACATACCCTCGTAAAACTGACCATCCTACCGATCCTCGACTTCGGTGATGTCATCTATAAAATAGCCTCCAACACTCTACTCAACAAACTGGATGCAGTCTATCACAGTGCCATCCGTTTTGTCACCAAAGCCCCATACACTACCCACCATTGAGACCTGTACGCTCTCGTTGGTTGGCCCTCGCTTCATACTCGTCGCCAAACCCACTGGCTACAGGTTATCTACAAGTCTCTGCTAGGTAAAGCCCCACCTTATGGGGGTAAAGCCCCACCATATTGAACTTCCGGCGCCGACAGAGATGGCCGCCTCGCTTCGCGTTCCTAGGAAACTATGCAGTTTTTTGTTTTTCTACGTGTTATTTCTTACACTAGTACCCCAGGTCATCTTAGGTTTCTTTACATACAGCCGACAAGAACTACTGAATATAAGATCAGCGTCAACTCACCATCAGTACGACCAAGAATATGTTTTTCGCGACGCGGATCCTGTGTTCTGCCTTACAACCAGTGTAACCGAGTGGATCACATGCAGCGACCAAAAAAAAAAAACGACTCAGAAAAAGAGGGAAACGAAGCGGTCTTCTGGTCAGACTCCGGAGACGGGCACATCGTGCACCACTCCCTAGCATTCTTCTTGCCAATGTCCAGTCTCTTGACAACAAGGTTGATGAAATCCGAGCAAGGGTAGCATTCCAGAGGGACATCAGAGACTGTAACGTTCTCTGCTTCACGGAAACATGGCTAACTGGAGAGACGCAATCCGAAGCGGTGCAGCCAGCGGGTTTCTCCACGCATCGCGCCGACAGAAACAAACATCTTTCTGGTAAGAAGAGGGGCGGGGGCGTATGTCTTATGGCCAACGTGACATGGTGTGATGAAAGAAACATACAGGAACTCAAATCCTTCTGTTCACCTGATTTAGAATTCCTCACAATCAAATGTAGACCGCATTATCTACCAAGAGAATTACAAGCATTTCGCTACACTCGCATTAACATCTGCTAACCATGTGTATATGACAAATAAAATTTGATTTGATTTGACCTTATCTCAGCTCACTGGTCACCATAGCAGCACCCACTCGTAGCATGGGCTCCAGCAGGTATAACTCACTGGTCACCCCCAAAGCCAATTCCTCCTTTGGTCGTCTTTCCTTTCAGTTCTCTGCTGCCCATGACTGGAACGAATTGCAAAAATCTCTGAAGCTGGAGACTCACATCTCCCTCATTAGCTTTAAGCACCAGCTGTCAGAGCAGTTTACAGATCACTGCACCTGTACTTAGCCTATCTGTAAACCGCCCATCTATCTACCTAACTCATCCCCATACTGGTATTTATTTATTTATTTTGCTGCTTTGCACCCCAGAATCTCTACCTGCACATTCATCTTTTGCCGTTCTACAACTCCAGTGTTTAATTGCTATATTGTAATTATATTGTAATATATTATAATTGTAATTAATATATTGTAATTACTTCCTCACCATGGACTATGGCCTATATTCCTCACCTTGGCCTATATTTGTATATAGACTTTTTGTTTTCTTTTGTTCTACTGTATTATTGACTGTATGTTTTGTTTATTCCATGTGTAACTGTGTTGTTGTATGTGTCAAATTGCTACGCTTTATCTTGACCAGGTTGCAGTTGCAAATGAGAACTTGTTCTCAACTAGCCTACCTGGTTAAATAAAGGTGAAATAAAAACAAATAAAAATATAACACCAATTTCAAATGAGGTTTTTGGACATAAAGATTAACTTTGTTGAACAAAACACACATTCATTGTGTAACATGAAGTCCTGTGAGTGCCATCTGATGAAGATCAAAGGTTAGTGATTAATTTAATCGCTATTTCTGATTTTTGTGAGCCCTCTCCTTGGCTGGAAAATGGCTGTATGTTTTTCTGTGACTAGGTGCTGACCTAACATAATCGTTTGGTGTGCTTTCGCCGTAAAGCCTTTTTGAGATCGGACACTGTGGCTGGATTTAGAATAAGTTTTTCTTTAAAATGGTGTAAAATACTTGTATGTTTGAGGAATTTTAATTATGGGATTTCTGTTGTTTTGAATTTGGCTCCCTGCAATTTCACTGGCTGTTGGCGAGGTGGGACGCTACCGTCCCACATATCCCAGAGAAGTTAACACCTGTATGATGAGTTTAATGACTGGTTAACACCTGTATCACCTGTATGATGAGTTTAATGACTGGTTAACACCTGTATGATACGTTTAAAGACTGGTTAATACCTGTATGATACGTTTAATGACTGGTTAATACCTGTATGATACGTTTAATGACTGGTTAATACCTGTATGATACATTTAATGACTGGTTAATACCTGTATGGTGAGTTTAATGACTGGTTAACACCTGTATGATATGTTTAATGACTGGTTAATACCTGTATGATGAGTTTAATGACTGGTTAACACCTGTATGATACGTTTAATGACTGGTTAATACCTGTATGATACGTTTAATGACTGGTTAACACCTGTATGGTGTGTTTAATGACTGGTTAACACCTGTATGGTGAGTTTAATGACTGGTTATTACCTGTATGATGAGTTTAATGACTGGTTATTACCTGTATGATGAGTTTAATGACTGGTTATTACCTGTATGATGAGTTTAATGACTGGTTAATACCTGTATGATACGTTTAATGACTGGTTAATACCTGTATGATGAGTTTAATGACTGGTTAACACCTGTATGGTGAGTTTAATGACTGGTTAACACCTGTATGGTGAGTTTAATGACTGGTTAACACCTGTATGATGAGTTTAATGACTGGTTAACACCTGTATGATGAGTTTAATGACTGGTTAATACCTGTATGATACGTTTAATGACTGGTTATTACCTGTATGATGAGTTTAATGACTGGTTAATACCTGTATGATGAGTTTAATGACTGGTTAACACCTGTATGATGTGTTTAATGACTGGTTATTACCTGTATGATGAGTTTAATGACTGGTTAACACCTGTATGATGTGTTTAATGACTGGTTATTACCTGTATGATGAGTTTAATGACTGGTTAATACCTGTATGATGAGTTTAATGACTGGTTAACACCGGTATGGTGAGTTTAATGACTGGTTAATACCTGTATGGTGAGTTTAATGACTGGTTAATACCTGTATGGTGAGTTTAATGACTGGTTAACACCGGTATGGTGAGTTTAATGACTGGTTAATACCTGTATGGTGAGTTTAATGACTGGTTAATACCTGTATGATGAGTTTAATGACTGGTTAATACCTGTATGATACATTTAATGACTGGTTAATACCTGTATGGTGAGTTTAATGACTGGTTAACACCTGTATGATACGTTTAATGACTGGTTAATACCTGTATGATGAGTTTAATGACTGGTTAACACCTGTATGGTGAGTTTAATGACTGGTTAACACCTGTATGATGTGTTTAATGACTGGTTAACACCTGTATGATACGTTTAATGACTGGTTAACACCTGTATGGTGAGTTTAATGACTGGTTAACACCTGTATGATACGTTTAATGACTGGTTAACACCTGTATGATGTGTTTAATGACTGGTTAACACCTGTATGATACGTTTAATGACTGGTTAACACCTGTATGATGAGTTTAATGACTGGTTAACACCTGTATGATACGTTTAATGACAGGTTAATACCTGTATGGTGAGTTTAATGACTGGTTAACACCTGTATGGTGAGTTTAATGACTGGTTAACACCTGTATGATGAGTTTAATGACTGGTTAACACCTGTATGATACGTTTAATGACTGGTTAACACTTGTATGATGAGTTTAATGACTGGTTAATACCTGTATGATAAGTTTAGTGACTGGTTCAGTGATGACCTTCAGTAGCTCAGGGGCGTCCTCTCCAGTCTGGATGTTGAAGCTGGTGACTACGATGTGGGCCAGGTGGGTCATCAGCCCTGTAGCCACCTCCATCGGCAGCAGCACCAGCACAGACAGCCAGTTGAAACAGTCATGGATGGTAGCCCCAGCAAACGCACTGAACACAGAGACAGAACCCAGTTGTGGGTTGGTTAATTGTGTGTTTGATCTCCTCCAATAATTTACCTTAGCGGTGTTATGGGTAATTGTACTGATGACTTTTAATAATATGCCCTTACACATTACTTGTTTCGTCATGTACTTATGTGACTGAGTTATGTGACTGAGTTGTTTAAGTTAGTTTAGTGAAAGTGTCCATTTCACTTTAAATGGACAATAAAGTGTTTTAACTCGGAGCAGAAAGGTCATTGTGATACTCATCCCTAGAAGATAAGATATGCATAGTATTAGTAGATTTGGACAGAAAACACTCTGAAGTTTCTAAAACTGTTTGAATCATGTCTGTGAGTATAACAGAACTTATTTAGCAGGCGAAACCCCGAAGACAAACCATTCAGATTTCTTTTTTCAATGAGTTTTCATTGGTAATCCAGATTTCTAAGGGACCTTCTTGCCGTTCCTATCGCTTCCACTGGATGTCAACAGTCTTTAGAAATTGGTTGGGGTTTTTCCTTTGTGTAATGAAGAAGTACGGCCATCTTGAACGAGGGTCACTTGAAGTGTACTGTTAGATAAAAGCGTGTGATCAGAAAGCTAGCTACAGTTTGTTTTCCTCCTGTATTGAACACAGATCATCCCGTCTTCAATTTTATCGATTATTTACGTTAAAAAATACCTAAAGTTGTATTACAAAAGTAGTTTGAAATGTTTTGGCAAAGTTTATAGGTAACTTTTGAGATATTTTGTAGTCATGTTGCGCAAGTTGGAACCGGTGTTTTTCTGGATCAAACGCGACAAATTAATGGACATTTTGGATATATATCGACGGAATTAATCAAACAAAATGACCATTTTTGATGTTTATGGGACATATTGGAGTGCCAACAAAAGAAGCTCGTCAAAGGTAATGCATGAATTATATTTTTATTTATGATTTTTGTGTCGCGCCTGCAGGGTTGAAATATGCTTCTCTCTCTTTATTTACTATGGTGCAGTCCTCAGATAATAGCATTGTTTGCTTTCGCCGAAAAGCCTTTTTGAAATTTGACATGTTGGCTGGATTCAAAACAAATGTAGCTTTAATTTGGTATCTTGCATGTGTGATTTCATGAAAGTTTGCTTTTTATAGTAATTTATTTGAATTGCTAGCATGCTATCATGCTAGCATCCCACATATCCCAGAGAGGTTAATAAGGTTAGTGATATGGGGTCAACAAGCTTGAGAAATGTCATTGCTGCTGTTGATAGGCTTATATATGGTTAGATGATGTTATACTGTTAACATGACAGCACATGGACTGGAGAGAAGTACAGTTGTACAGTTCACTGCACAGCCCCTCTCCTCTCCTCTCCTCCCATCCCCTTGTACCGTTTGAAGTCATTTCTCTCCCCTGCCTGCATCATGGCTACAATGGTGTTGGTAACCGATGTCCCAATGTTGGTCCCCATGATGATAGGAACGGCAGACCGGACCTCCAGCACTGTCAGAAGGAAACAAACAAACAAACAAACAAACAAACAGACAGACAAACAGACAGACAAACAGACAGACAGACAGACAGACAGACAGACAGACAGACAGACAGACAGACAGACAGACAGACAGACAGACAGACAGACAGACAGACAGACAGACAGACAGACAGACACACAGACAGACAGACACACAGACAGACAGACAGACAGACACACAGACACACAGACACACAGACACACAGACACACAGACACACAGACACACACACACACACATAGTTACACAACCTCCCATATTTATGTAATGACTTTGGCTTCTTCTCAAAGACTGCATAAAGTGCCATGATTATGGTAATGCTCGGGCTTAAATATTATCAAACCTGACCCTTCCTATTTCAAAATGCTTTTAATGGAGGGAAAACTGAAGGTAATTTGCAGGTGAGTGGAGGCATCTCAGTTTTTAACTGAAGAACTGGTTTTATTTTTGCTGGGGCCTATTATGCAGATGATGACCCTTTGCGCATTCACACATACATACAGCTCACAGACATACAGGAGGCACAGGGAAGCTGGGCGGTTGTAATTGCCCATAATTCCCCTGGTGTCCTCTCTGAGATTGGTTGCTGAGACAGAGACAGTCCTGGCATACTGATGTACCATAGCCACTGGTCACATACACACAGTGAATGAGAGGTCTCTGTGGATAACCCCTATTGGCAGCAGACAGCCCACGACCAAGAGACTGTTATACATAACAAAGCACTGACAATGATGAGAGAGCTCCACCACTTTGTTTCAAATTCATAAGCATCTTGTTTCACTGGTCCCTTTAATCCTATTCACTCATTTCAGATTTACAAGCCATGTTTTCACCCTCATGGTCTGCACCAACACAAGCCCAAAAACATGTATGCACACACCCACAAGACTGCAGGCGCACACACACACACACACCTGCACGAACACACACGCAGACGCAGAATCTCTCTCTCCAAGTACTCACATCCTGAGGAGACGAGACTGACGATGATGGAGGTGGATGTGGAGGAGCTCTGGACCAATACAGTGACCAGTATCCCCACCACCAGCCCTGCTACTGGGTTAGACAGCACCGCATTGTCTTTGAAGATGTCCCCTGCTACCTTACCTTCAGTCACACACATACAGGATGTACAGCTCTTAACACATCTCCTACACCATGACAATAGACAGGGTTTCCACCTAGTTCAGAGTTAGAGTAAACACACAGTTTACAGTACCATATCATGAATCAGTTTGTACCAATAGTATCCGTTTAGTTATGTCTAGTTATAGAATAGTAATTGTCATCGACTCAACAGGTTTCCACAGGTTTTCTCATCATACTCATCAAAATGCACAAGTCAGTTAATCTGACAAAGCATACCCAGAGAGGACAGGACAGAGTGCAAAACATCCTAATTATAGTGAGACATAAAATCCCTCATTACCTAATTCATCTCGGAGGGACAGTTGAGTGTAATCTACTCACCCCCAGCCAGCTGGAACGCTGAACTTAGTGTGTCTAATGAACAGACAAAGAAGAAGAGGAGGAGGAGGAGGAGAGGGATCTTGGAGCAGTTGATGAAGAGTTCTCTGACTCTGTTGGTACTGAGCTCCATGTCAGGTTCTGCGGTGGCTGCTGATCAAAACAAGAGAAACAACCAGAGAACAAAAGAACAAGAAAGAAAAAGATAGAAAGAACAAATGCATTATTACAATGTTTCTTCCTGAAGAACAAACCAACATTTGTCCTAGTTAAGAAACAGTATCGCTTTGACAAGACAAGGCAACAACGTAATGACAAAATAAGCAAAGCCTCTCCCCATTGTGACCTAAGTTTTGTGTGTATGTACTGACATGTACTGTACATATAAGAGATCGATGCACACACACACACTCTTAACACACACTCATTAGTAATCTTTAGTTGTATTGTTTCTTTATTATTAATTGTGTACATTTGTGACTTTAGTTGTAGTTTTAGATATATACACAGTATATACACTAAGTGGCCAGTTTATCACGAAAATGAATTGTTTGTACCAAAAGTGAGTCACATGGCTGGGGCTTGCTATATAAAGCAGGCAGGCAGGCATCGAGGCATTCAGTTACTGTTCGATTGAACATTAGAATGACCAAACGAGTGATCTAAACGACTTGGTATGATCGTTAGTGCCAGACACTCCGGATCCAGTATCTCAGAAACAGCTGCCCTGCTGGGCTTTTCAGAAGTTGAAGGAGAATGGCAAGAATTGTGCAAGCTAACAGGCAGGCCACAAACAGACAAATAACAGCGCAGTACAACAGTAGTGTGCAGAATGGCATCTAGGAACGCACAACTCGTTGATCCTTGTCACGGATGGGCTATTGCAGCAGACAACAACACCAGGTTCCACTCGTATCAACTGAAAACAAGAAGAAAGCGGCTCCAGTGGGCACGCGATCACCAACACTAGACAATTGAGGAGAGAAAAAATCTATGCCAAGGCACATTGAAGCTGTTCTGGCAAGTCATGGTGGCCAACGCCCTATTAAGACACTTTATGTTGGTGTTTATTTTATTTTTGTAAGGTTCTGTATTTATTTTCTTAGTCAACCTTGTGTTCTGTTTTGTTGTGTTCTTGAAAGTAGCCCTGTCTTTCATTTTTGTTCATTGATTTCACCTGTGTTAGTTACTCACCCGGTCTCATCAGCTCCTTATTTAGTTCAGTTCATTCTGTTTGTGCCTTTGTGAGGTATTGTTCGTTTTGACTCTACTAAGCCTTGTCCTAGCTCGTTTGTGAGAACCAGTTATAGTCTTCAGTCCTAGTTTTGATTAACCTGGCCGTTTGCCTACCTGTGTATGACCATTGTCTGCCTGTGACCACGATTCCTGCCTTCTGTGAAGGCGAAATAAACACCTGCCACGCTCTGTGCGTGAATCTACACCTTTTTCTCCCTGAGTATTCATTACAATTGTGGCAGTTACCTGTAGCAGCAGGCTACACAGAGAATGGAACAAAAGGGGAAACGGCTTGAGTCGTAGAAAATGGAATAAAATATTGCGGATAAAATTTGGATGATCACTTCACTGAGAGCTTGGCTGTTTCTAAAAGGACGAATTAGGGTGTTTTTGGAGCCTTTGTTCATGTATTTTCGGGGGGCCCATAGTACACAAGGAGGATGAGGAAGTGATTTGCTGTTTGGGATAAGTTTCTCAAAAACATGAAATCACAAAAAAGGTGTCTTGACCCTTCTATAATATGCCATTTACATAAATGTGTTTGTAAAAAAAGGAACATTTTCCTTTCATGTTTTAATGCATGTAAATTGTAAATTATTTTTGTCTGTAATGTATTATTCACTGTGTCAGATCCCAGGAAAACTAGCTGTCAGCTTTGGTGTGGGCCCATTGGGAGCCTAATAAAATAAAATGACTGACTAATAGGTTATCACAATGACTCTCTTCCACATTCACTACACAGTATCTCCTCTTGTAGGAGTGTTGACGTAAATATAGTATAATTGCATGCAAGGGGAAAATGTGTCTGGAACTTCAGAGTGCTGTACCTTGCTCTTTGGGGGGGCTGTTCCCTTCCCTTGGTTTGGGGGAGGAGGTGGGTGAGGTTGGTTCATCCTCCTGGCTGTACCCCTCCAAGCTGCTGATGAGGTCCAGAGTGGACCCAAGGCCTGACTCCCTGTCCTCCTCCAGGAGATGTTTGGGACGCAGGGAAGCGGGAGCGCCATGGGTCCGTCCCCCTAAAACCACAGTTTACATTTTACTGAATTCAAACAATTAATTCTGAATTTGAGGTTGAAGACAAAGTATTTATTGACAAAGTGCCTTGAATTCTCTGGGCACACTTTTTAATACGATAAAATATCACTCTTGGAATTTACCGTTGTAGTTGATCATAGGTTCCCCGCTGGATGAAAGTATTGTGATTAGACGAGAGGACATGATGACTTCACTGTATAGGGCTGTAGAGAAAAAAAAACAGCAACAAATATACACAGTAAAAAGTTTGGACACACCTATTCATTCAAGGGTTTTTCTATATTTTTACTATTTTGTGCATTGTTGAACAATAGTGAAGACATATGAAAAAACACATATGGAATCATGTAGTAACCAAAAAAGTGTTAAACAAATCAAAATATATTTTATATTTGAGATTCTTCAAAGTAGCAACCCTTTGCATTGCATTGATGACAGCTTTGCACACTCTTGGCATTCTCTCAACCAGCTTCACCTGGAAGGCTTTACCAACAGTATTGAAGGAGTTTCCACATATGCTGAGCACTTGTTGGCTGCTTTTCTTTCACTCTGTGGTCAAACTCATCTCAAATCATCTCAATTGGGTCTAAACGGGGGATTGTGAAGGCCAGGACATCTGATGGAGCACCCCATCACTCTCCTTCTTGGTCAAATAGCCCTTACACAGCCTGGAGGTGTATTGGGTCATTGTCCTGTTGAAAAATAAATGATAGTCCCACTAAGCACACACCAGATGGGATGGCATATCGCTGCAGAATGCTGTGGTAGCCATGCTGGTTAAGTGTGCCTTGAATTCTAAATAAATCACTGGCAGTGTCACCAGAAAAGCACCCCCACACCATCACACCTCTTCCTCCATGCTTCATGTTGGGAACAACACACATGCAGAGATCATCCATTCACCTATTCTGAATATCATAAAGACACTTTGGTTGGAACCAAAAAACTCAAACTTGGACTCATCAGACCAAAGACGTATTTCCACCAGTTTAATGTCCATTGCTCGTGTTTCTTGGCCCAAGCAAGTCTCTTATTATTATTTGTGTCCTTTAGTAGTGGTTTCTTTGCAGCAATTTGACCATGAAGGCCTGATTCACACAGTCTCCTCTGAACAGTTGAGGTTGAGAGGTGTCTGTTACTTAAACTCTGTGAAGCATTTATTTGTGTTGCAATTTCTGGAGGCGTGTAACTCTCATGAACATATACTCTGCAGCAGAGGTAACTCTGGGTAGTCTTTTCAAGTCCTTTCAAGTCTTAAAGTAATGATGGATTGTCATTTCTCTTTGCTTATTTGAGCTCTTCTTGCCATAATATGGACTTGGCTTTTGCCAAATCGGGCTATCTTCTGTATACCACCCCTACCTTGTCACAACACAACTAATTGGCTCAAACACATTAAGAAGGAAAGAAATTCCACAAATGAACTTTTAACAAGGCACACTTGCATTCCAGGTGACTACCCCATGAAGCTGGTTGAGAGAATGCTAAGAGTGTGCAAAGCTGTCATCAAGGCAAAGGCTGGCTACTTTGAAGAATCTAACATTTAAAATACATTTTTATTTATTTAACACTTTTTTGGTTATTAAATGATTCCATACGTGATATTTCATAGATTTGATGTCTTCACTATTATTCTACAATGTAGAAAATAGTAAAAATTAAGAAAAACCCTGGAATGAGTAGGTGTGTCTAAACTTTTGACTGGTACTGTATACCAACAACTGTCTATAGCCATTGTGGTCCTCTTTTGTGGGCAAGGGTAGCAGGGAAAACATAATTGACATGGTCGCTATTTGCCATACATTCAATTCGAACTCAAGATGGGAGCAGTTAAATAATGAAACCATAAGGCCAACCCTCTGTAATTCCAGATGAGTCCTTCATTTATTGCAAATATGCCAATTTTAGTCACTAGCTATAAGAGGAAAAGAGTCAACACTCGCTTTAATTCCAAGGTTGAGACAGACTGCAATACCTCCATATCAGAGAGACATGGAACAGGGACAAACACTGCCCTTACCTTTCGTAACCCTCTCTGCTTTCACTGTGCTCATCCTTTCACCAGCTAGCTAAAGAGAAGGTGCGATAGCAGCCAATTAAATGTGAACAAAGGAAGACTACATTGTATTAACTGACAGCAGTCCTTGATGTAAGGGGTCAACAGTCCTCTGCTCTCTGGCAGTACTCAGATAAACTTGTCTTGTAGACATCATCCCTACCAGTAAAGGCCTTGTCAGATGAAGAGAACACCTCTGTCCTCAGAAACATCACTGTCCTCAGAAACATCTATGTCCTCAGAAACATAAATGTAACATCACTGTCCTCAGAAACATCTTTTTCCTAATTTTCCCCTCTAAATTTCCTGTGCTTATGGTCGTCAGACTGCCGGCCGACACTTTCTACAGAAATCAGACTCCCTTCCTTCAAAGTTGTCTTGTTCTCTCTGTAGGGGAAAGCTTTTTTCATGTCTAAGCTGTCACTTAGAGGTTTTCAGATTGGGGACACCTGCGGAGTTGTTACATCTAATGTGTTCTTAAAAGCCTAGAACCTTTTCTGTGACTGTGAGTTGAGTACTTATTTTAGAGTGACGGTAGCACTTCTGTGCCATCTTGCTGGTTGAGCTGTTTTCTGAGTGTGTGAGGAATCCAGGCACCAACAGAGTTACAGCAGGCTAATATATAAATCTACAGAAAGAAGTGAGTGCAACTCTGAATTCCTTTATGTGTGTGTGTGTGTGTGTGTGTGTGTGTGTGTGTGTGTGTGTGTGTGTGTGTGTGTGTGTGTGTGTGTGTGTGTGTGTGTGTGTGTGTGTGTGTGTGTGTGTGTGTGTGTGTCGTGTGCGAGTGCTTGCGCGACTGCGGGTGTGTGTGTGTCCATGTGTGCCTTCTCATTCTACCTACATGATGTACCTCTCCAAGATGAGAATTATTTTGTGGTTTGTATTCATTGTAAATAATGATGAATGAGAAAGTTACAGACGGTCAAAGATAATAGCCCCAAGACACGCTAACCTCTCCTGTTATTGGTAATGGTGAGAGATTGGCATGTCTTGGCATGCACATTATTGTAGAAGTGTTTCAAAACATATTATATTATTTTTTACGTTAAAAGTTACTCCAAAATGACAATACATTATTTATCATCCATTTCTATTGGGCAAGAATCTTCTAAAACACAACCAAAATGAACTGCAAATGCATCCAACATTTTTGCAAAGTCACAAGCTAGGAATTTGGGTGTGTGTATGCGTGCACATGTGTAAGTGCGTGTGAGTATGTGTGATTGCCTTCTAATCCTATCTACATGGTGTACCTCTCCAAGATGAGTAATATTGTGAGGGTTTCTTGAAGCACAGCAAATCCCTTGAATCAATTATTAATAGGATATAATTAAGCAAGCATCCTGATGGATGGGAGCTCTCCCAAGACAAAGCAATATGTATTCATTGGAATGGAGTTATGCATTTACATTTTAGTCATTCAAAATTGAATCGTTTATGAAACTCATGTAATGTCTTATGTATAAAGGTTGAACAGCTTCGAAACACAGGGGTTGCATCCATGGTAAAGTAATGTGATGATCATTATCCTTAGTTTGTAGACTTACCTTTGGGCTTATCATAAAATTATACTATCACATCCCTACATAGACCTTATAAGGTAGATCTCACATCACGACATAGACCTTATAAAGTAGATCTCACATCACTACATAGACCTTATAAAGTAGATCTCACATCACTACATAGACCTTATAAAGTAGATCTCACATCACTACATAGACCTTATAAAGTAGATCTCACAACACTACATAGATCTTATAAAGTATATCTCACATCACTACATAGATCTTAAAGTATATCTCACATCACTACATAGATCTTATAAAGTATATCTCACATCACTACATAGACCTTATAAAGTATATCTCACATCACTACATAGATCTTATAAAGTAGATCTCACATCACTACATAGATCTTATAAAGTAGGTCTCGCATCACTACATAGATCTTATAGTAGATCTCACCTTGGTTTGTCCCTTAGCGTAATGTTCCTTTGATGAAGTGTATCACCTAAAGTCACTCTCAAAGAAGAGACTCTTCATGAGGAAAATGAAAAACCAGTCGTATTATATACCAGCTGACTGAGTTTAACGTTTAAAAAGGGACCACTTGTCTTACTGATTAACTGGTCACATCATTGGGCCTCACACCATTAATCAATAACAACAATTCAGAACATTAATATCACATAAACTGAGCTGTTCAGGATAGTGGCTGTTAAGTTGTACCATGTTAGTTTATGTCATGGTTGAGCTGAGGTGGTTGTTCAATATGGCATCATTTAATATTGACCCTCTGAGTGTAGATTAGAAACTGCATGGGAGGAGGATTTTTTCTATTTAATTAATAACTCAAATTATGTGCGTCTAAAAGCAGGGTAAATCTGACACCTACTGGTGAGAGTGGAATATTCTAAAAATTCTCCATTACAGACTGTCTGGTAATTCAAGGTGAGGTTCTCTCCACATTATGAATCTAGAGTGCTTATTATGTATTTCTCTTCAAACAGCACTGGTGACCTGAGAAGACTGTAGAATGAATGCTTTAATGGAATAAGATGGCTTACTGAAGATCTTCTGAACACACAGCAAGCGAGCGAGAGAGAAACAGAGAACATTCAGGGCCTCCCGTAAGTTCCCCAGGGTAAAGGCCTCCAGAGAGTGGGAGTTGTCGGATGTTAATTATTACTCCGTTCACAGAACTTTCATATCAGCAGTATTTTCACCCAGATCTTCTGAACCCAGGCCAGTAATAACCCCTGACAAACAAGAGAGAAACTGACACAATGTCTCCATTCCTCCTCAGGGGAGATGGGAAGGTCCCCCATGGAAGATACAGGATATTTGTAGGTCTTCAGCTGGTATTGAAAAGAGATTAACATGGAGGTTAGCAGGTGGGAGAGAAATCCTGGAGTTTACCATCACATACACAAACCCGTGATAGAGGCAGGTCCAGGATCACCAGGTAAATCCTGGGTAATGTTGCTAATACAGGCCAACTGTGCCAGTGCCAGGGCATTGTCTCTGCTGCCCAGCGTGGCACGGGGAGAAACAACACAGAGCACTAGTGGGCCAGCCATAACACATGCCAGCCATAACACATGCCAGCCAAACTACTGCTACCTTCAAACATGCCAGTGTAACACTGAAAACAGTACCAAGAGAACAGTGAAACATGCCAATTGACATTGCAACAACTTAAGGTAAATGAAAACATGACAACTTGATTAAAATCAAGGATGCGCCATATACTGTACACCTAGTGTGGAAGTACATTGGAGTCCGCAATGATTGACACCCTTAAATAAAGATCAATAAAAACTGTATAAAATAATTAACATACTGAGCTGTACTGTATTTGTTTATTTTTTACTAATACAGTTGCAGAGAGAAATAGGTTTTGTTTAAGAACACTTTTTTCCCCAAAAATAAGGGGGGTCAAAATGATTCACACCTCTAAAGATTCTTACAATTAGTCAAAAGTTCAGTGTTTGGTCCCGTACTCCTTGCACGCAATGACTACATCAAGCTTGTGACTCAACAAACTTGTTGGATGCATTTGCAGTTCGTTTTCGTTGCATTTCAAATCTTGTGCTTGATATAAATGAAGGGTAAATAATATGTCATTTTGGAGTCCCTTTTTATTGTAAATAAGAATGTTTCTAAACGCTTCTACATTAATGTGCATGCTACCATGATTATGGATAATCCTGAATTAACCATGAATAATAATGTGTGAGCAAGTTAGAGGGTCAAAGATCCAAGACATGCTAACCTCCCCTGTTATTGGTAGTGGTGAGAGCATTTACAATAAAAGGTACTCTAAAATGACATTATTTACCATTAATTTATATGTGGGGAAAAAATCTGAAATAAACTGCAAATGCATCCAACAAGTTTGTCAAGTCACAAACTTGACGTTGTCATTGCATGCAAGGAATATGTGAACAAATACTAAATGTTGGACTACTTTTTTTATAAGAATGTTTAGGGGTTTCAATTTTGACACCTACCTTTGAAAAATATATATTTTAAAATAAAATCCCTTTCTCTGAGTAATTGTATTGGTACAGAACAAGCTCTTTCCATGACAGACTGACCTGGTGAAATTAATCTGAAAGTGGATAATCTGTCATACTGGTGACCATTGGAGAATAAACTGCATGAGCTCCATTCGTGACTATCCTACCAATGGGAAATTAAAAACTGTAATATCTTATGTTTCACTGAGTTGTGGCTGAACGAGGACATGGATAATATACACAGTTGGCTGGGTCTTCCGTGCGTCGGCAACACAGAACAGCTACATCCGGTAAGACAAGCGATGGTGGTCTATGTTTATTTGTCAACAACAGCTGGTGTGTGATCTCTAATATTAAGGAAGTCTCAAGGTTTTGCTCACCTGAGTTAGAATACCTAATGATAAGCTGCAGACCATGCTATTTACCAAGAGAGTTTTACTATATTTTCTGTAGCTCTCCATTTACCACCACAAACCAATTCAGGTACTAAGACCACTCAACAAGCTGTAAAGGCCATAAGCAAACAAGAGAATGCTCACCCAGAAACAGCATTAAAAGGGAAACCCAGACGCGAGCTCCCCAGTGAGCCTATGCAAGCCTACCAGAAGAGGTAAATGCCTTCTATGCTTGCTTCGAGGCAAGCAACACTGAACCATGCATGAGAGCACTAGCTGTTCTGGACAACTGTGTGATCATGCTCTCTATGTCAGATGTGCGTAAGACCTTTAAACAGGTCAACATTCACAAGGCCAGAGGGTCAGATAGATTACCAAGAAGTGTACTCAGAGCATGTGCTGACCAACTGGCGAGTGTCTTGACTGACATTTTCAACCGCTTCCTGACCAAGTCTATAATACCTACATGTCTCAAGCAGACCACCACAGTCCCTGTGCCCAAGAACTCCAAAGTAACCTGCCTAAATGACTACCACCCCCGCAGCACTCACGTATGTAGCCATGAAGTGCTTTGAAAAGGCTGGTCATGGCTCACATCAACACCATCCTCCCAGAAACCCTAGACCCACTACAATTTCTATACCTCCCAAACAGATCCACAGATGACCCAATCTCCATTACACTCCACACTGCCCTTTCCCACTTGGACAAGAAGAACACCTATTGCGAGAAGGATGTTGACTACAGTGCAGCTTTCAACACCATAGTGTCCTCAAGGTGCAGCTCTAAGCTAAAGACCCTGGGACTAAACATCTCGCTCTGCAACTGGATCCTGGACATCCTGATGGGCCAACCACAGGTGGTGAGGGTGGGCAACAACACATCTGCCACACTGATGCACCATTGATTGCATCACCGCTTGGTATGGCAACTGCTCGGCATCTGACCGCAAGGCGTGACAGTGGGTAGTGCGTACAGCCCAGTACATCAATGGGGCCAAACTTCCTGCCATCCAGGACCTCTATACCAGGCGATGTCAGAGGAATGCCCTAAAAATTGTCAAAGACTCCAGCCACCTTAGTCAAAGACGTTCTCTTCTAGTGCACGGCCAGCGGTACTGGATCCCCAACCCTATGTCCAAAAGACTCCTTAACAGCTTCTACCCCCAAGCCATTTGACTGCTAAACAGTTAATCAAATGGCTGACCAGACTATTTACATTGGCCCCCTTAACACTGCTGCTACTCGCTGTTAATTATCTATGCAGTCACTTTACCCCTACCTACAGATTACCTTGACTAACCTGTACATACATACCAGTAGCCCCTGTACATAAGGAATCATAGCTTTCACCTGGATTCAAAACCAATTTTGTCACATGCGTCGAATACCACAGGTGCAGACCTTACAGTGAAATGCTTATAAGCCCTTAATCAATGTTTTATTTTTTATAAAGAACATATTTTTAAATAACTGCAGTAAGAAAAGTAACAAAATGAGGCTATGTACAGGGGGGTACTCATTTTTTGCTACTTTTCTTACTGCAGTTATTTTATATTTTCTTTAAAAAGATATCTGCAATTGTTGGTTAAGGGCTTGAAAGTAAGCGTTTCACTGTACCTGTTGCATTGGACACATGTGACAAATAATTTTGGATTTGAATCCAGGTGAAAGCTATGATCCCTTACTGAAGTCACTTGTTAAATCCACTTCAAATTCATTTAGATGAAGGGGAGGAAACCGGTTAAAGAATATTTTTTTTAGCGTTGAGACAATTGCAACATGGTTTGTGTGCGTGTTCCATTAAAGGGTGAATGGGCAAGACAAAACATGTACTTGTCTGTGGTGTGGTAGTAGGTGTCAGGCGCATTAGTTTGAATTAAGAATTGCAACGCTGCTGGGTTTCGCCACACTGAATTTGCCAACCCATCACAACTGTGGGAAGCATGGGAGTCAACATGGGCCAGCATCCTTGTGGAATGCTTTCGAGACCTTGAAGAGTCCATACCTCGGCTGTTCTGAGGGCAAGTGTAATCATTATCTTTATCAAGGGCTTCAATTTTAGAC
This sequence comes from Oncorhynchus tshawytscha, assembly GCF_018296145.1. Lineage (NCBI taxonomy): Eukaryota > Metazoa > Chordata > Actinopteri > Salmoniformes > Salmonidae > Oncorhynchus > Oncorhynchus tshawytscha. The sequence goes on along the minus strand of NC_056436.1, from coordinate 65,371,650 downwards.
CCCACTGTACATACACACAGCGCTGAGACTAATAAAAAAATCACACTTCTCCCCAGCCCAACTTTGTCCCTTTTGTGAACCATGTTGACAAACTTTCTTGCTTAACTCAGAAAATGTCATAATTCTTACTGATAAAACATTGTTGGTGTGATTATCTTCAGTATTTTGATCAGTTCTAAGGGAAGAGACTGGTCCACTCAACAGAATAGCTTTATTGTGAAGAATACACATTCAGTTTGGTAAGTACAGAACCATCATAGGTACCCCTGTGTGTTTCTCTAATTACTCACCAACTGTGTTTGCTTTAAAGTAAATGTGGAAAGGCAAGTGACTGTATGCATAAATAATGAGCAGATGGAAGGCTCATGGCCCGATATTCCTGCAGGGCCAAGCCGTCGTCACTTCAGCTCCGCTGTGGAGGACAAGGGCGTCTCAGAACCTTCTGGACCCTCCTAAAAAGGCGCACAAAGTTTGGGACGTCATGGTATAAAATAACAATTACATTTTGCATTAGTGACTATTGATTTGGGTAATGCTGTTAGTAAATAAGGATTCCAAACCCCACCCACCCACCCACACACACACACCTAGACTTTGTCCAGGTCCAGCCCACCTGGAAGGGATTCCTGTGAGGCAAAATAGATAATAGGTTAGAGATGTGTCACGGAGAAGGAGAGGGATGAGGCAAGGGGAGGCTGCTCACCCCCCTAGTAGGCTGGATTTGGACCTGTTCAACTGTTTCTGGGGGGGAGGGAGGACACACACACACACACACACACACACACACACACACACAAAATACAGGGAGAGTGGCTCAATCAGAATCACACCAGTGAATAAAGCCTGGAGGCAGCAGCACAGCCAAGTGCTGAATGAAACCGGATTTATGTGGCCTGTTCAAATGCCAGCCAGGAGTTACGATGAAACAGCTGGAACAATCTTTGATCTTGTGCTCCATGGCTGCGCAACCCTCCGTTTGGTCCACAATTACATCAAATCTAGGGTTGGCTGTACACATTACTTAACTCCTGTGGCCAATCGGAGGATAAGAGGATTAGCTCGTTAGTGCATATATGTCAATGAACCAAGTGGCAACACTCACCAAGGGAGAGTATTCAAATCAGATTTTATTTGGTCACAGGCACCGAATAGAACTTACAGTGAAATGCCTACTCACAAACCCTAAATCAACAAGGCAATTAAGATATACAAATAAAAGCTGGTACTCACTTCACTGGAAGAAAAAGAAGAGCAGCAGTAAAATAACAGTAGCAAGTCTATGTACTGGGGGTACCAGTACATAGTCAATGTGCTGGGGCACAGGTTAGTCAAGGTAATATGTACATGTAGGTTACCCTGACTATGCATAGATAATAAACAGAAAGTAGCAGCAGAGAAGGGGGGGGCAATGCAAATAGTCTGGGTAGCCATTTGATTAGATGTTCATGTGTGGCTTTAAGCTGTTTAGAAGCCTCTTGGTCCTAGACTTGGCGCAACGGTAGTGCTTGCCATGTGGTAGCAGAGAGAACAGTGACTACTGCTGGAGTCTTTGACCAGTTTTAGGGCCTTCCTCTGACAGGTATATAGGTCCTGGATGCCAGGAAGCATGATTCCGGTGATGTACTGGTAGTGCGCACTACCCGCTGTAGTGCCTTGCGGCTGGACTCCGAGCAGCTGCCAGGCAGTGATGCAACCGGTCAGGATGCTCTCGATGGTACAGCTTTGAGGATCTGAGGACCCATGCCAAATCTTCTCAGTCTGAGGGGGAATAGCCTTTGTCATGCCGTCTTCACAGCTGTCTTGGTGTGTTTGGACCATGATTGTTTATTGGTGATGAGATATTCAAGTTCCATGGTGTCCACAACCTGCTCCACTACAGCCCTGTCGATGAGAATGGGGGCGTGCTCGGTCCTCCTTTTCCTGTAGTCCGCAATCATCTTTGCTTCGATCACGTTGAGAGAGGTTGTTATCCTGGCACCACACAGCCAGGTCTCTGACCTCTTCCCTATAGGAAACCAGAGTCTAGTCCTGTGAATGGTGTTTTTCAAATCATGCTGTGGTAGAGTGACAAGCTATTGAGCCTGTGTAGGTGAAGGCACCCTGTGGATGAGGGTTTAGAATCCCCAACTTCCTGCTCCCAGTAGGATTCAGCCCCTCCTCATTAACTATGGATGAGGTGGTATAAATTGACTCCTTATAACCATGACGTCAAACATTAGCCACAATCACCACATGTACCGTTCCATTTCCATGCAGCATCTAACCGTTAATCTGGTCTAAAAAAAATAAAATAAAAAAACATATCCCTAGCCCAGCAATAGATTAACACTTTTTTTCAAAGCGCTGCACCCCAACACCTGCGTCAGCTTGAACAGTTAGTATACCCTTACAAATACATGGGCCACAATACGCTGAGCCACACTACAGTTGATGCCTCATTACTCTTAAAAGGGGCAATGTATAGTACATCATAGTATTGAAATGTATAATGCATCATACTGTAACGTATCGCAACAAAGAGTTCCTGGCATGAGCATCTCTCCCTCAAAGGTGGATGGAGTGTTCTGCGCTAGTCTGTCAGTCTGAGGCAATTGATCTAGATGTTGATTTCAGGCCTGACTGGACTCTTTCCTCCTCATCCCAGAATCTCTTGTGTAATAGAAGTGCTATTTAAAATGAGGACCTGTAGAATAAAGTTGCCCCAGTGGAACACCGACTCAGAAAACACTGCCTATCGATTAGTCCACATGACTGACTCCGTAACAGCCAAGGTGACAGATCCAAATTGGACACTTAGGTGCGTGTGTGTACTATCCACACACAGCATCAGAGGCACACAAACACAACATGAGGAATGTCCCCTTACAGACTTCAGCTGGGTTGGCAAAAAAAAAATCATTAAATAATTCACCCTGGCTGCAACTCAAGTTTCTTCACCCCACCATGAGACAGAAAAGGGTAGCTAGGTTTCCATCCAATTGGCGAGAGATTTTCATGCAAATATTCTAAATTCTGCTGCATTTTCCCAGGGATAACATTAGCCATGCTAGATGTTAGGGGGTTAAGGTCAGGGTTAGCTAACATGCTAATTAACTAAAATCATAAAGAGCTCCATGAAATTCAAACACGCGTTATAAGCCAGATCATCCTAATTATGTTTTTGCCTCAAGTAACCGTCTGTTTTTTGTAACCACACCAAATGTATCATACTAATTTGAGCATCTTGGATTTACATTCACTACGTTAAGTTTAGTCTGAGACCAGGCTGGCCGATGGTGTGTAGCTACCAGTACGTGATGTAGTGCACACAACATTTACTTCTGCCACGTAGGTGTTCATGTACCGAATAAAAAGCAAAAGTTCAATGTGTTTCCATTATATTTCACTCTACCGATAGTGGTGACAACAAAAAGACAATTTGTGTTTGATCCAAAAATGTGGTCTGGGCCTTCGTATGGACGGTGTGACAATTGTAGAGCCTCTGGAGGAATGCAGAGGTCAAATTGAGCACCGTCAGTGTGCCTCCGAAATTTTGTAACAATGCTGAGGGCTCCTTATTGACAATGATTGGTTAACGGTAGGTGGGGTGGTGGGGTCCTGTATAAACAAACTTCCTTGACAACAGCTCTGCTCAAAAACTCTGTGCTGCTCAGCGAAGCACAAGTTGCCCTGACTTCTGCAAGTTGCCCTGAGGCTGTATCACTGTAACTGCAGATTTTGGATTGACCATGCAGCGCATACCCGCACAGTATCTGTTGGCTCAAGTCTGTGTGCCAAGGCCAGAGTAGGCACATTTAACAGTTATAGACGCTGCATGGTCAAATATCTACAGTACGCATTCACCGCCTGCTGTTCTGAGTGAAGACAGCCTGCCATCCACTCTTACACAGATATGACCTGATATTTACCTCAGTATTGAGTGTACTTATTCCCACAACCACATGGTCTTTTCAAACTCATTCGACCCCCCCGCCCAAAAAAGGACATTTAACACCCCTCCTCCACAAAGTAGTAACTGTCAGAGGCACATTATCACTTGAGACAACCTATTGGGTGTCATTTAGCTACAGCAGCAGAGTATTAGAGTGGGTAGAAAACCCCACAGTTCGGTCTGTCACTCAGGTGGTTCCAAACACCTATTAGGCAGTTCCAATGTCATAGTCAATTCATACCTAATAAAAGAAACTGACAAGCAGAAACGTGGAGGGCTGAGTTTCACCACCTAGCTAGCATCGGTGCTGGTGACAATTCTATCAGAGATGTGGGAATTGGAGATTTACTATTACAGCCTACGAACACATACGAAGTCATGAGAATCACATAACCACCCCACTGATTCCAAGGACGTGTCCTACACAGTACATGATCACTGGCCATCAGCTTTACTACAGTAATATCCACCCTTTCTACAGATCCTGAAAGAGTTATCAATGCTGCCTCACTCGCCCTGGCATTTAGTCACAGCTCAGCCATAAACTGCTCACCCGATCCTGATATCAGTTCCTTACAGTTGCCACCATTTCAGTGTTACCATAGAACAGTCTCCACCCTCCACTGGCCAAGCACACAGCCTGCCGCTGTGTTGAGCCTATAGCCATTAACTCACCAACTGTTTCTACAAGCACTTACAGTCTAATGGATGGGTCTAGTTTTACACAAGCCATGCATTCCAATGCATAGCCTAATGCCTGCCGGAGTATCTCAGCACCCGTTAAATTACAAGGATCGGGTTAAGAAGTAGGACAAATATGCCACAACCCGATTTATATTCTATACATAAATAGAACACATTAACTACAGTGAGTACCATTTTCAAATGACAAAGCGCTCACACCCCCCACGCTTACCTTGTCCCCTGCCTGGTCTTATGGCACTACCTGGATATTACATGTGGGTCTGCATGAGATAAGGCAATTTGGTCTAGATCGCTGACAGCATCAATTACAGCTAAGCATCATCCGAGAGCGAGATAAAACAGACAGGATGAGAGTACACGTTAGAGCACCGATGACTGAACACGTCCAGAAATCGCCGGAGGAAAATGACAGATTGCAAACCACTAGATGTGCATCCTCTGATCAGTCCGGTGTGTTTAATATACAAAAGGTTAAGTCACTACTCCATTAACTTTTACATTTCTCTGAAGGATTGTCTTTCTTTGACTGAACAAAAATGAAGTGTAATAACTAATGCTTTCAAAACTATTTCACACTATTCCCATCCAGAGACACACACCCCATAAAAGGGGAGTGGCTTCAGAGGGGCACCGTCAAGCAACAAGTTTATGGAGATGAAGCCAAGCTGCGATTGGCTCCTAGACAGGTGACGAACCTATCACAGTGCAGTCCAAGTGGCATGTTGAATTCAGATGACGTCACTC
>NC_056436.1:64966270-65028770 GCF_018296145.1 Oncorhynchus tshawytscha | reverse complement strand
GTAATCACATTCGTATCTGGATTACATGTAAATACTGGCAAATGGATACTGCTGTTTCTAAACAGGTAAATTCTTATTGATATTATTTCTCATTGATCATTAATCATTGATACATTTTTTTAACAAAGTAAATTAAACAGTAGATTACCTGGACAGTGTGAGATTCTCCTGCTGACAGTATTACGGTTGATGTTGTTTCTGACGGTACAGGTGAGATCTCCTGACAGGCCTTTCTTCAGAGTGATGGTGTTTGTCTTATTATCAGGAGGGGCATCAGTGTCGTTCAGCGTCTGTCCATCCAGAGTCCAGCTGTACTGGGGACCATCCCCCTCAGAGGAGCAGGACACCTTCATCTCTCCATGAGACAGACACTCAGAGGACAGCTGAGGACTGGACACTGGAGCTGTGGGGGAAGAAGGATATGTAACTGTAGTAAGAGGGAAAAACACATTACAACACAACACCAGCCATTCTTCTTTAAAGCCACAGAAACTACTGTAGTCAACAGGAGCAGCAGATTCATGACACACAATGACTGTATTTCAAATAAACAACAGATGATTTAATGTTGATGGATGTGGTTATGACTATGTATTTTCAGTAGACTTTGATGTCAGTGGTGTATAGGTGAGGAAGGAGTCAAGCGCAGGAAACATAACTGAGTAAAAATAATGTACTTTAAAAAATAACAGTACAATAAATCCATGCACGAGTAACAAATCCTAACACGCAACAATAACACATAACAGGAACAATCACGCACAATACATAATGGGAACCAGAGGGAGAAATCGGGAACTAATAATATCTTAATGGGAACCAGGTGTGTACACTCAAGACATAACAAATGGAAAACAGAAACATGGATCGGTGGCAGCTAGAAAGCCGATGACAACGAGCGCCGAACACCGCCCGAACAAGGAGAGGCACCAACTTCGGCGGAGGTCGTGACATATGAAAATAAAAATGACTCCATGGTTACACATAAAATGAATTTCTCATTATTTGTATTATTAGGTAGTCACATATTTGTAGTTTAGCCAGAGAAATAGCTTGTCAAAGTTATCATATGTAATAATTATTTTGCAAGTTATTATCTGGCAAGTTAGTTATTTACCTTCGATGAACAGTTGTAGTCCTATGGTCCCTGTTGTTTCCCCTTCTGAATCATATTTTGTGAGCAGGTATTCACCAGAATCATTCCTTTGTGTGTTATTTAACCTAAATGTCCCATTGTTTATAAAGAAGTGTACTCGGTCTTTAATGGGGGTGTCTCTTATTACCAGTGTGACCTTTGTTTTCAGTATCTCTGTTTTAGCACCAGTTGAGCCTTTATAAAATGAGTAGTGACTATATGCCATGGTATCAGTCAGCTGGAGATAGACAGTTCCTCCCAGAGCTCCATAACACTGAGATCCATCTTCTCTAGCATCACAGGAAGTTTCCGAGCCTGAAGATCAAGAAGAAAAATAGACACTGTAGTGACTATCACTGTTCTAACCCATGTCAAGTCATGTATCATTTTACAGATGAGGGTACAAGCGGCTAACAGTATAACCAAACCAACAGCATCAACGTGATAGGGATCATTAAGTCAGTGATCATTATCATGGGACAATGAGTAAAGAGACAACTGTCTTCTACCTTGATCTGAATATTGTCTATCACCATCCGTCATTGCTGCTACATGTATAGAAGACTACTGATATTATATTCTGCATAAAAGAAGAGGGAAACCAACACATATAAAAGATGTTTCTTACCATGAGACACTCCTGCTGTGATCACCAACAGTCCTAAAACAGCCTCCATGTCTCTTTACAATGCAGGGTCTCAGTTTATCAAATTAACTTTGGTACTTCAACAAAGTCCTCTATTTTCTATTCAGAGCTGCATTTCCATAATCTGGCAATGTTTTACGGCATAAACAAAAACCAATGCAAGGATAGTATGAGAGATAGCTGTTCCTGCCGCTCAGAAGAATTCACCCAGTTTGTGAAGAGTAACAGAAGAAGCATAATTTTGACCCTAATCATAGGTTCTGACTCAGAGGAAAGAGGAAGGGTGACGTCATCAAAGTCTCACTTCTTCATTATAGAAATAGCCAGGCTGGCTACATGTCTCCTGTGTGATGGATTTAGACAGGATGTCAAATAGAGTATGTGATAAGTGACGCTACTTTTGAGTGTGAAGAGATGTTGGAGCCTGAGAATATAACACCTCGTCCGTTGTGTCAGGGCAGTGGTCAGCTCTCACACACTGCTGTCCAACACTGACATGAATACACTACCTTCTTCTTCACAATTAGTAGGCTCTTTCACTCCATTTTAGGTTGTGATAATTTAAAAAAACAAATGAAGAAGTGAGAGAGAGGTAGAAAAACAGGTATTTGAGAGGAGGAGAGGTGAGAGAAATAAGAAGTGAAACAGAGAGGACCAGCAGATCAAAGTTCAATGTTTCCCTAATAGTGGTTTGTGACTCTGGTGTCTTCGACTGGCTGCATCTGATTCCTTTTGGGTTCCAGCTGTTGGCTCGACACAATACCATGTTGTAGATGGAAACTGTTAGTATGGCTGTATATTGAGACTGTAAATGGTAAAAAAACATGTTAAATCTTTAAATGAAGGACTCACTACGGCAAGTGTATAGAATTTAGATGTTGTGTTGTTCATATACTTCACCGTAGGGATGGTATTGGCCAGGTGATGAGCGGTGCCTGGTTTCCTCCAGACGTGGCAGGCAGGCTCGAGGTCAGGGCTGACTGAATGGTCAGGCAGACGGGCTCAGTGTCAAGGCAGGCAGAAAATGTCTGAACCGGGAATGCTAGAAAACAGAGACTAGGAAAAACAGTAGCATGAAAAACACGCTGGTAGGCTTGACAAGACAAGACGAACTGGCAACAGATAAACAGAGGTATAAATGCACTGGGGATAATGGTGAAGATGGTCTACTCCTGGAGGTGGTGGAGACAAACAAAGACAAGTGAAACAGATCAAGGTGTGACACAGACAAACATATATGTTTCACAGAATGGAAAAAACTGTAGCCTCTTACTCAGGGCCGCTAGGGCCGTTATTGGTGGGCCTTAGGGGGCCGGGCCCTGACTACGGTATCTCCTTGCCTGTCCAAATAAGGTATTTTTTATATTTATTGACTGAGACGGCCGCAGACAGAAAGATAGTAGTTAGCGATAGCGATAGTAGTTTCAGCCACTTGCGAATTGAAGGAAAGTTGGTGGTTGCACAGTACACTGTTCAGATGCTGGAAATATTTTGGACGAACATGCAAAGGTAACCTACTTTTTGAAGTGATTTATTTGGCAATCAGATGAATACATCAAGACTGGTTGTGTTCATGCCACATCAAAAGGAAATACATTTTTACAGTATTCAGATCCCTTGACTTTTTCCACATTTTGTTATGTTACAGCCTTAATCTAAAAAATATTTACACACAATATTCCATAATTCCATATTCCATAAAGCAAAAACAGTTTTTTAATTTTAGCAAATTATTTAAAATAAGAAACTGAAATATCACATTTACATAGGCACTATTCAGACCCTTTACTCAGTATTTTGTTGAAGCACCTTTGGCAGTGATTACAGCCTCGAGTCTTCTTGGGTATGATGCTACAAGCTTTGCACACCTGTATTTGGGTAGTTTCTCCCATTCTTCTCTGCAGATCCTCTCAAGCTATGTCAGGTTGGATGTGGAGCGTTGCTGCACAGCTATTTTCAGGTCTCTCCAGAGATGTTCGATAGGGTTGAAGTCCGGGCTCTGGCTGGGCCACTCAAAGACATTCTGAGACTTTGCTCCATTCATCTTTCCCTCGATCCTGACTAGTCTCCCAGTCCATGTTGCTGAAAAACATCCCCACAGCGTGATGCTGCCACCACCATGCTTCACCGTAAGGATGGTGCCAGGTTTCCTCCAGACTTGTCAAAGAGTTCAATCTTGTTTCTCATGGCCCGAGAGTCCTTTAGGAGTCCTTTAGGTGAGAGTCCTTTAGGTGAGAGTCCTTTAGGTGAGAGTCCTTTAGGTGAGAGTCCTTTAGGTGCCTTTTGGCAACTCCAAGCTGTCTATCATGTGCCTTTTTCTGAGGAGTGACTTCCTTCTGGCCACTCTACCATAAAGGCCCGATTGGTGGAGTGCTGCAGAGATGTTTGTCCTTCTGGAAGGTTCTCCCATCTCCGCAGAGGAACTCTGGAGCTCTGTCAGAGTGATCATTGGGTTCTTGGTCACCTCCTTGACCAAGGACCTTCTCCCCCAATTGCTCAGTTTGGCCGGGCAGCCAGCTCTAGGAAGAGTCTTGGTGTTTCCAAACTTCTTCTATTTAAGAATGATGGAGGACACTGTGTTCTTGGGGACCTTCAATGCTGCAGATATTTTTTAGTACCCTTCCCGAGATCTGTGCCTTGACACAATCCTTTGTAAGAGCTCTACAGACAATTATTTTGACCTCATGGCTTGTTTTTTTCTCTGGCATGCACTGTCAACTGTGGGACCTTATATAGACAGGTGTGTGCCTTTCCAAATCATGTCCAATCAAATGAATTTACCACAGGTGGACTACAATAAAGTTGTAGAAAGCTGATGTGGCAGGTTGATTTAGTTTGTAATCCGAGTTCCAAACTCGGATTACAAACTAAATCAACCTGCCACATCATGTGACTAGAATGTTTGACCAAAACACGCAATATATTGTGTCATTTCAGGGAGGGGAAAGGAAGTGTTTGAATAACCTCTTGATCTCACTTCTTCATTTCACAGACCAATACATGAAAAGGTTGTAATGTATACGATAAAGCATTAAATAAGATACAACATAGGAGTAAGATACACCACACACACAAGTGAACAAGAGATCTGGAGAATAGATTTGCATGAGGACTGTAAGATCAAATGTGATACAGAAGAAAGTCACACTAAATTTAGTCTGCGAGAACTTGATGCCTAAAAATGAGAGAGACCGAAAGAGAGAAAGAGAGATGCTAAGTTCCCCAAAAGCTACTGCAATGTTCTCATTACATGGTTTGAAAAAAAATTCTGCTTAGTAAGAGCAGGAAGTTCCAAATCACCCCCACTAAAATATTACATCTACACTACATGATTAAAAGTATGTGGACACCTGCACGTCCAACATCTCATTCAAAAATCATGGGCATTATAATGGAGTTGTTCCCCCCTTTGGTGCTATAACAGCCTCCACTCTTCTAGGAAGGCTTTCCACTAGATGTTGGAACATTGCTGCGGGGACTTGCTTCTCTTCAGCCACAAGACCATTAGTGAGGTTGGGCACTGGTGTTCAGTGATTAGACCTGACTCGCAGTCAGCGTTCCAATTCATTCCAAAGGTGTTCGATGGAGTTAATGTCAGGGCTCCGTGCAGGCCAGTCAAGTTCTTACTGATTGGGGCCTCTGTCAAAGTCGTGGGGACCACTGTACAGTCGTGGCCAAAAGAATGACACAAATATTACACAAATATTAATTTCCACAAAGTTTGCTGCTTCAGTGTCTTTAGATATTTTTGTCAGATGTTACCATGGAATACTGAAGTATAATTACAAGCATTTCATAAGTGTCAAAGGCTTTTATTGATATAAAAAATATTAAAATATAATATATAAAATATTAATATATATATATAAAATATATAAAATATAAAATATTTGCAGTGTTGACCCTTCTTTTTCAAGACCTCTGCAATCCGCCCTGGAATGCTGTCAATTAACGTCTGGGCCACATCCTGACTGATGGCAGCCTATTCTTGCATAATCAATGCTTGGAGTTTTTCAGAATTTGTGGGGTTTTGTTTGTCCACCCGCTTCTTGAGGATTGACCACAAGTTCTCAATGGGATTAAGGTCTGGGGAGAGTCCTCTTTTTGAAGCTTCCAGTCTGTTATTCGAACTCAATCAGCATGACAGAGTGATCTCCAGCCTTGTCCTTGACAACACTCACACCTGTGTTAATGAGAGAATCACTGACATGATGTCAGTTGGTCCTTTTGTGGCAGGGATGAAATGCAGTGGAAATGTTTCGGGGGGATTCTGTTCATTTGCATGGCAAAGAGGAACTTTGGAATTCATTGCAATTCATCTGATCACTCTTCATAACATTCTGGAGTATATGCAAATTGCCATCATACAAACTGAGACAGCAGACTTTGTGAAAACTAATATTTGTGTCATTCTCAAAACTTTTGGCCATGACTGTAGTAGACGCCACATACACAGTGCGAGCGAGGGAAATAGCACCCCTCTGTCTCCGTATGTCTAGTCCATGTACCTGATGCTGTCTGGAACAAAAGGTTATGAAATTTTGCCAATGTAGCATTTGATAGATTGATGCCAGCAAGCATTTGGCCTCCCTTGATAAAAACAATTATAAAATAATTAGCCAATCAGCATTGAGCTGAGCTGAGCTGTGGGTTGTCCAACTGCAGCAAAACGTCCCCCAAGGGAGGCCAGTTTGGATTTGGCTTCAGACCAATCAAATCTCTTTCTATACAAAACATAATTTTCATAAAAATGTGTCTGTTTCAGCCCTTTCCTAAGACTTGGACGGAGAGGGGGATTTGGACTTGTGGTTTGGACTTAATTCTCTGTACAGACCAATGATTTTGACAGCGGTTCTGATCTAACCATGAATTAATATGTTATGCCACTGGCCTGAGATGATTGAATTTTAATATGTAGCCTAGATCAAATAAAATCATATCTTATTGGTCACATGCACTTGGTTAGCAGACGTTACTGCGAGTGTAGCGAAATGCTTGAGCTTCTAGTTCCAACCGTGCAGTAATATCTAACATGTAATCTAACAATTTCAAAACAACTACCTCATACACACAAGTGTAAAGGAATGAACAAGAATATGTACGATCGATGATCGATGGATGGATGGATGATCGATTGCCGAACGGCATAGTCAAGATGCAGTAGATGGTATAGAGTACAGTATATACTGGACATATGAGATGAGTAATGTAGGGTATGTAAACATTATATAAAGTGGCATTGTTTAAAGTGACTAGTGATACATTTATTACATCCATTTTTTTATTATTAAAGTGGCTAGAGATTTGAGTCAGTATAATGGCAGTCTGATGGCCTTGAGAAACTGCTTTTCAGTCTCTTGGTCCCAGCTTTGATGCACCTGTACTGACCTCGCTTTCTGGATGATAGCGGGGTGAACAGGCAGTGGCTCGGGTGGTTGTTGTCCTTGATTATATTTTTGGCCTTCCTGTGACATCGGGTGGTGTAGGTATCCTGGAGGGCAGGTAGTTTGCCACCGGGGATGCGTTGTGCAGAACTCACTACCCTCTGGAGAGCCTTACGGTTGTGGGTGTAGCAGTTGCCGTACCAGGGATTGATACAGCCCGACAGGATGCTCTCGATTGTGCATCTGTAAAAGTGTTTTTGGTGACAAGCCAAATTTCTGTTGCGTCTTATTCACCACGCTGTCTGTTGGGTGGACCATTTCAGTTTGTCGTTGATGTGTACGCAGAGGAACGTATAACTTTCCATCTTCTCCACTGCTGTCCCATCGATGTGGATAGGGAAGTGCTCCCTCTTCTGTTTCCTGAAGTCCATGATTATCTCCTTTGTTTTGCTGACGTTGAGTGTGAAGTTATTTTCCTGACACCACACTCCAAGGGTCCTCACCTCCTCCCTGCAGGCCGTCTCGTTGTTGTTGGTAATCAAGCCTACCACTGTAGTGTCGTCTTCAAACTTGATGATTGAGTTGGAGGCGTGCATGGCCACCCAGCCATGGGTGAACAGGGAGTACAGGAGAGGGCTGAGAACACATCCTTGTGGGGCCCCAGTGTTGAGGATCAGCGGGGTGGAGATGTTGTTTCCTACCCTCCCCACCTGGGGGCAGCCCGTCAAAAAGTCCAGTACCCAGTTGCACAGGGCGGGTTCGTGACCCAGGGTCTCGAGCTTAATGACGAGTTTGGAGGGTACTATGGTGTTAAATGCTGAGCTGAAATCTATGAACAGCATTCTTACTTAGGTATTCCTCTTGTCCGGATGGGTTAGGGCAGTTTGCAGTGTGATTGCGATTGCGTTGTCTGTGGACCTATTGGGGCGGTAAGCAAATTGGAGTGGGATCTATGGTGTCAGGTAGGGTGGAGGTGATATGATCCATGACATGAGCACTTCATGATGACTGAAGTGAGTGCTAAGGGACGATAGTCGTTTAGCTCAGTTAACTTAGCGTTCTTGGGAACAGGAACAATGGTGTCCCTCTTGAAGCATGTGGGAACAGCAGACTGGGATAGGGATTGATTGAATATGTCCGTTAACACACCAGCCAGCTGGTCTGCGCATGCTCTGAGGACGCAGCTAGGGATGCCGTCTGGGCCGGCAGCCTTGAGAAGGTTAACACGTTTAAATGTTTTACTCACGTTGGCTGCGGTGATGGAGAGCCCACAGGTTTTGGTAGCGGGCCGTCTCAGTGGCACTGTATAGTCCTCAAAGTGAGCAAAGAAGTTGTTTAGTTTGTCTGGGAGCATGACATGGGAGTCCACGATGGGGCTGGTTTTCTTTTTGAAATCCGTGATTGACTGTAGACACGTCTCGTATCTGAGCCGTTGAATTTCGACTCTACTTTGAGTCTAGTAGGCGCACGTTAACTAGCTAGCTAACTTAGCTGGTTCATTGTTTCCCATGTGAGGAAGTTAGGCTAACAGGCATTTTAGCTAGGTAGCCTATGACGAAAAAAACTAAAGTTGTACTGTATGACAGAGCCATAAACTGTTTTGCCAACATGAAAGAGAGGAGGTTGGCTTTGGCATTCAACTAGTCTACAAGTAGTGAATAAAAAAAAAACGTTTTTACTTGCGCACACACACACACACACACACACACACACACACACACACACACACACACACACACACACACACACACACACACACACACACACACACACACATACACACATACACACACACACACTAAAGTCAGTCCCCATGGACAGCCACCCCCTCCTTTATTCTGTGTTCACTCATGACTCTAACACCATCATTAAGTTTGACAGAACAGTGGGAGGCCTAATCCCCGACAACGACGAGACAACCTATAGGGAGGAAGTCAGAGACCTGGTCGGCTGATGCCAGGACAACAATCTCTCCCTCAACGTGATCAAGACAAAGGAGATGATTGTGGACTACAGGAGAAGGAGGACCGAGCACGCCCCCATCTCATCGACGGGGCTGTAGTGGAACAGGTTGAGAGGTTCAAGTTCCTTGGTGTCCACATCACCAACAAACTATCATGGTCCAAACACACCAAGATAGTCGTGAAGGGGGCACGACAAAACCTATTCCCCCTCAGGAGACTGAAAAAATTTGGCATGGGTCCTCGGATCCTCAAAAGGTTCTACATCTGCGCCATCAAGAGCATCCTGGCAGGTTGCATCACTGCCTGGTATGGTAACTGATCAGCCTCCTACCACAAGGCACTACAGAGGGTAGTACGTAATGTATGGCCCAGTATATCACTGGGGCCAAGCTTCCTGCCCTCCAGGGCCTCTATACCAGGCGGTGTCAGAGGAAGGCCCTAAAAATTGTCAAAGACTCCAGCCACCCTAGTCGTGGACATATCTCTCTGCTACCGCAGGGCAAGAGGCACCGGAGCGCCAAGTTGAGATCCAAAAGGCTTCTTAACAGCTTCTACCCCAAACCATAAGACTCCTGAACATCTAATCAAAAGGCTACCCAGACCCCTCTTTTACATTGCTGCTACTCTCTGTTAATTATCTATGCATTGTCACTTTAACCTTTTGCGTCTAGGGGGCAGTATTTTCATTTTTGGCTAAAAAAACGTACCCATTTGAAACTACCTATTTCTCAGCCCCAGAAACTAGAATATGCATATAATTGTCAGATTAGGATAGAAAACACTCTAAAGTTTCCAAAACTGTAAAAATATTGTCTGTGAGTATAACAGAACTGATATTACAGGCGAAAGCCTGAGGAAAATCCAATCAGGAAGTGCCTCTTACTTTCAAACCTCTCTGTTCCTATGCATGCCTTTCCTCCATTTAAAGGGATATCAACCAGATTCCTTTTTCTATGGCTTCACTAAGGTATCAACAGTCTTTAGACATAGTTTCAGGCTTTTATTTTGAAAAATGAGCGTGAAAGATCACATTGCGTAAGTGGATAGGTGGGGGCTCTCAGAGTGAGTTTTACACTACAAAGTAAAGCGGCCATTGTTCCTCCCGGTCCAATTGAAAAAGCTATTGACCCGGTTGATATATTATCAAATATATATTTTAAAAACAACCTGAGGACTGATTATAAAAAACGTTTGACATGTTTCTGTGGACATTATGGATATTATTTGGAATATACATCTGCGTTGTCATGACCGCTCTTTCCTGTGGACTTCTGAACATAATGCGACAAACAAACTGAGGTATTTTGGATATAAAAATAATCTTTATGGGAAAAAATTGAACATTTGTTGTGTAACTGGGAGTCTCGTGAGTGAAAACATCCGAAGATCATCAAAGGTAAACAATGTTTTTGATTGCTTTGCTGATTTTCCTGACCTAGCTACTTAATGCTTAGTGTACATAATGTTATGTTATGCTATCGATAAACTTACACAAACGCTTGGATTGCTTTCGCTGTAAAACATAATTTCAAAATCTGAGACGACAGGTGGATTAACAAAAGGCTAAACTGTGTTTTGCAATACTGCACTTGTGATTTCATGAATATGAATATTTTTTTGTAATATTATTTGACTGTGGTTCTATGCTATTCAGCGGTTGCTGATGACAATTATCCCGCTACCGTGATAGGTAGCGTCAACCTACTTGTACATATTACCTTAATTACCTCAACAAACCGGTGTCTCCGCACATTGACTCTGTACCGCTACCGCCTGTATATTATTTTACTGTTGCTGTTTAATTATTTGTTACTTTTATTTTCAATTTTTTAATTATTTATTTTTTACTTCACACCTATTTTTTTTCTTAACTTCTTAAAGTATTGTTGGTTAAGGACTTGTAAGTAAGCATTTCACTGTAAGGTCTACACCTGCTGTATTTGGCGCATGTGACAAATACAATTTGATTTGATATTTTGCAACATTGATTTGGCTAAATGGTTTTTGGTAGCTTCAAGTTTGTTTACAGTGTATTACACTAAGCATATATAGCGTTGTTGATTTGATGTAGCATTGACTATCATTAAATGTGAAGACTGTTATATTATCAAATCAATTCTCTATTCGTAATTATTCCTTAGTTGATTCAACTAATCATGTAACTTTAAATAACCAGGAAGTCGGGGCACCACGGGAAAATGTTTATAGAGTCTCTATTTCCCAAATTAACTTTTCAGATATTTTCATAATCTATCGATTACAGTCTTCTATTAATTTATTATTAAATCATCAATCTCAGTCCTGAATGTCGCAAACCCTTGGATATCTGCACGAACCCTAGCATCATAAATCATGAATCAGTCATATACAAATTGTCTTAATTATTTATTTGCTAACTAACTAATCAATCACAGAATTCCATAAACAAACACACAATAGTTTCACATTGGTTACCAACAGGATACACTGAAAAGTCTCTAGTGGGATAAGCCAATATGACGACAAAGGAATAGGGTGGGGCCAGCTCAAGAGCGGAAATCTCAGAGTGAATCGCCGGTACATATACTACACTCATGGAAATGCTTATACTTTGAAAATGAACAACCGCTCATTTACGAGTGTATGCATTTGTTGTCCTTGTCTGTGATCACCGTTCAATCTGTTGGATAGATTGTCGACAGAAAGTCTCTGGTTGCGTCCACCAGAGATCAGGTTGTTATAATGGATACGTCAGAGTACCATTCGGAAATGTTCTTAGATGCGATGCGTTTACTAGACAAAAGTACTTAAACAGCTGCAGCCTGAATAATTGTTCTTTAGTTTGTAGATTTCTTAGCCATTTCAACATGGGAATGATCTCCACATTCTCTGGGCTTGTCCTATGGTAGAGTTGCCAACCATTTCAACATGTAGCGACAGCTTCTACGTTTCCTGGTCTTGTCCTTTGGTAGAGTTGTAGTTTGAACCACTTCACATACCAACATCACCCGGCACGTTTTGGTCTAATGTACATTTTGTCGGAAGTGGGTTTTATACTGAAGTAGAAAAGGGGGCGTTCCATGACGCTGTGTAATTTCTGTGCTCACGGGGGAATAGCCACTGACTTGGTTCAGACTTCATATGAAAACAATTATCTCATTTAGAAGGCTAACATTACATTACATCTTCACACAAATAGTTTCCTATTTAGCCATATATTTTATACAACATTCAGATGCAAACCCCATAATTGAGAAGTTATGCAACCAAAGACACAGTAATGTGTGTTTCCTGTCCTTCATGAGATGACCAAATGAAGCAATCTCGATATGACTGTTCCTTAAGTGTCCATGGACCACTCCAACTGGTTGGAATAGGGAAATATTGCTACATTATTCAACCTTTTGACGTTATAAAGGGATTCTTAACCTTCATTTTGTCAGAGTGGGGTAAAGAGTTTTAGGTATTTATGACCGTCACAAACCTGTGGTGGGAGAGAGAGAGAGAGAGAGGGCTATGATCCTCACCCTAAAACGGCACATAGTGACAATGTTTAAATGTTTAAATTGAAATGGTGCTAGAATAGCGGAGACAGTGCTCCTGTTATCTTTGTGCTGATTTGCGGTAACTCTGTGGTTCTAAATCTGTGGTTGTTTAGTAAACTGTTAAAAAAATGTCCTTGCTAGACCATGTTGCAGGTCATATAACTGTTTGTGAAATGCAATATTTGCTTTGTGGACTTCCCCGGACAGATGTTGCTCTCCGGTTTTGTGATGAAGCAAATGTATGTGTAGTTGAATTTCTGTGGCTGTTGTCTTTTTGTTGTCACTGTAACGATCATCTGTGGTGGAATAAGGTGAGGACCAAAGCGCAGCATGGTAAGTGTTCATATTTTTTATAAAATAACTGAACACTGAACAAAACAACAAACGACAAACGAACAGTCCCGTAAGGTGAAATGAAAAAACACTAAACAGGAAATAATCAACCATGAAACACAGGTGGGAGAAGGCTACCTAAGTATGATTCTTAATCAGAGACAACGAACGACACCTGCCTCTGATTGAGAACCATACCAGGCCAAACACAACATAGAAAAAGGAACATAGACAACTCACGCCCTGACCAAACTAAAACAAAGACATAACAAAGGAACTAAGGTCAGAACGTGACAGTCACAGCCTTTTTATGTATGACAGTGGAGTATGTGCGAATGGGTTATAGAGCAAACAACGCAATTATCACAACATACTGTAGGTTGTAATATGGCTGTTTTACTGGCTTGGCTTCCTCAGTGATTTTACCCATGCACCGCTACTGAACACACAGGGTGTGAATAGCCTCATTCACCCACTCTTATATCTTTGTCCTGTTGGATAAGGTGCAGTTAACATACAGTGCATTCAGAAAGTATTCACACCCCTTGACTTCATCCATTGATCCTGAAAGGTTCATTGCACTCTGGGAGAGGGACACCGTGGAGTTGTCAACCGTGATGGAGAGGTCTTGGAGTGGGAAGAGCAGCTCTGTTTTGACGAGGTTGAGCTTAAGTTGGTGGGCCGACATACAAGCTGAGATGTCTTCCTGGCACGCAGAGATAAGTGTCGCCACCTCGGTGTCAGAAGGGGAGGTGGAGAAGAGTAGTTGAGGGTTATCCGCATAGCAATAATGACAGATCTGAGTGACTTGGTGTATATAGAAAAGAGGAGTGGGCCTAAAACCGAGCCCTGGGGGACACCAGCAGTGAGAGCATGTGGTGCAGACACAGATCCTCTCCACATCACCTGGTAGGAGCAACCTGCCAGGTAGGATGCAATCCAGGAGTGTGCAGAGCCTGAGAAGTGCAACCCTTCATAAAGCATGAACAAAACCTCAAAGGCACTTCAAACCAAATGTTATAGCAACCCAAATACCTTAACAAGTTTCACTCATAGAACACTTCCCATGGTATAATTTCAAAGAATCAGAAAATATACCAACACAGCAATCTGTACAATCAGAGGGTAGCTGGTTTCTGGATTACAGATCTACAAGGTCTTCAAAAAAATTGACAGACTTTTATGAGCTGTTTTGACTGCAACTAACATATACAGTGCCTTCGGAAAGTATTCATAACACTTTACTTCTTCCACATTTTGTTGCAGCCTTATTCTAAAATGGATTAAATAACAAAAACGCCTCACTAATCTGCAAACAATTCCCATAATGAGAAAGCGAAAACAGATTGTTAGAATTGTTTAAAGATTTATTAAACATGAAAAACTGAAATACCTTATTTACATAAGTATTCAGACCCTTTGCTATGAGACTCGAAATTGAGCTCAGGTGCATCCTGTTTCCATTTATCATCCTTGAGATGTTTGTATACCTGATTGGAGTCTTCCTGTGTTAAATTCAATTGATTGGACATGATTTGGAAAGGCACACACCTCTCTATATAAGGTCCCACAGTTGACAGTGCATGTCAGAGAAAAAAACAAGCCATGAGGTCGAAGGAACTGTCCATAGAACTCCGAGACAGGATTATGTCGAGGCACAGATCTGGGGAAGGGTATCAGAAAAATAATTCAGCATTTAAGGTCCCCAAGAACACAGTGGCCTCCATCATTCTTAAATGGAAGAAGCTTGGAACCAAGACTCTTCCTAGAGCTGGCCACCCGGCCAAACTGAGCAATCGGGGGAGAAGGGCCTTGGTCAGAGAGGTGACCAAGAAACCCGATGGTCACTGTGACAGCTCTAGAGTTCCTCTGTGGAGACCTTTATGATAGAGTGTCCAGACGGAAGCCACTCTTCAGTAAAAGGCACATGACAGCCCGCTTGGAGTTTGCCAAAAGCCATCTAAACACTCTCAGACATTTCTCTGGTCTGATGAAACCAGGAATGAACAATTTGGCCAGAAAGCCAGGCGTCACATCTGGAGGACACATGACACCATCCCTAAAATGAAGAATGGCAGTGTCAGTTTTGGTATTGTACAGTTATACGATATGTGGTACAGAAAAGTACAATCATAGGAGAGTACATGGGGAGCTTACGGGACTGTTCTCTGCAGGTGATCTCTCTATCTGGTCAAGATAACTGATGCAGGTCCCCCTCCACCCTCTGGTGGTATGGATAACTTGTATGTAGGTTTCTCTGGAGACATAATAACAAATAAAGGACCTATTTATCAAATTACTGTAGGTAGAAGTAGATATTTTTGTGTGGGGTCCAAATGACCCCAAACTAAAGTTCATTGACACTACTGTACAGAGTCAAATGTGCCATTTTGAATCTTGAATGGACCCCATGTTTGTGCTAGATACTTACCGTTTCTTGTAGAGGCTGCAGCACAATCCCCTCTTTCCGCTGTTTATTTTACTTTTTTTACAAAATGTGTGGGCATAGACAGAGGTGAGAGAAATAAGAAGTGAAACAGAGAAGACAAGCAGATCAAAGTCCAATGTCTCCCTAATAGTGGTTTGTGACTCTCTGGTGTCTTCAACCGGCTGCAACTGTTTCCTTTGGGTTGAAGCTGTTGGCTCGACACAATAACATGACTTAATAATGGACTGGGTTAATATACCACTTTCTGGGGGCTCAAACCTTGCTGCATTGGGTTTGTTATTGGATGCAAAAAAAGATTTGCTTTATAAAACTGTTTGACCCATTCTGCCATTGACTATAACAGTAAGGATTGTGTTTCACAGAATTGTACACCACAGGGACATCTTCTCCATCACAGACTTCTGCAGTGAATGACAACTGTTACTACGTTGATGTTTGTTGAAATGTTAAAATAATGTAAGAGAATAACACAATAAATATAGTAGGAGAAAATCCAAAGAAAAAACAACCAGAACTTTCTTTTTTTGAGAGAGACCATCCTCTTAGAAATGCAATAGTAAGGTCATATTGAAAATTAGCTCGCTGGATTCCTATGGCTTCCACACGGTGGCAGCAGTCTATGTACAAGGTTTCAGGCTTGTAACGTCAAAAACGAATAAGAAATATCAGTTTTAGTACAGGGACACAGTCTTGGAAATTCGTGTTTGCGCGTGCCATGAAGACAGGACACACCTGCTAAAATCGGATTCCTATTGAACATACTTCTTTCCGTAAGAAATGTTATAGTTTTATTACATTTTAGGGTATCTGAGGAGTATATAGAAACGTATTTTGACTTGTTGAAACAAAGTTTAGGGGTAGATTTTCAGATTCTTTCTCAGCATGTTGAACGAGTGGATTACTCAAATCGAGGGCTCTGAGGACTCTGACTTTTTGGGATATAAAGAAGGATTTTATCTAACAAAAACAACACTACATGTTATAGCTGGGACCCTTTGGATGACAAATCAGAGGAAGATTTTCAAAAAGTTATTGAACACAAATCTTTATTTGTGAATGTATGAAACCTGTGCCGGTGGAAAAATATTTTGATGTTGGGCGCTGTCCTCATACAATTGCATGGAAAGTTTTCGCTGTAATAGCTACTGTAAATCGGACAGTGCGGTTAGATGAACAAGAATTTACGCATTCAGCCCATAAAAGACACTTATATGTACCTACATGTTTAATATCCATAATATTAATGATTATTTATTTTAATTGCGCGCCCTCCAGTTTCACCGGAATATGTCCCGCCAGTGGGATGCCTATACCTATGTTTAATGTATGTAAGCAGTCAAAGGAGCATTTTGCACCCCAAAAAACATTTGATCACAAGTGCATGTCAACATTCAAGATGCCTTTAGCTTCTTTGGAAGATTCTTACTTGGCAAAGAGATGTGAACTTTTTAGCTCCTCAGCTCCAATGATCAGTTGTACTCCTCCGATGCTCAAAAGTGTTCCGTCTGAGTCGTAGATTTCTAAGAGATATTCACCAGAATCACTCTTTTCTGTGTTAGATGTCCTAAATGTCCCGTTGTTGATAAAGAGCACTGATCTAGCTTTAATGGAGTCATGGAATCTCACTGTGTTGTTTTTCATTTTTAATATGTCCTAACTTGCACCAGTGGGATCTTTTTTTAATTTGAGTTCAGACGCTGTGGCATTATTCATCAGCTGAAGATAGACAGTTTCTCCCAGAGCTCCGGGACATGCTATGTTCTGTCTAGCATCACACTTTTGTTGATAGTGATTACTGTTATTCTTCATCTGAAACTCTAATATATTTTCATTTTGTGATATTATGAATGTCCCAGCAGCATATCACCCTGCAACCCACTGCTGGCTTGTCTCTGAAGCTAAGCAGGGTTGGTCTTAGATGGGAGACTAGATGCTGCTGGAAATGGTGTTGGAGGGCCTGTAGGAGGCATCTTTTCCTCTGGTCTAATTCTTTATGTGCACCAGGGCAGTGATTTGGGACATTGCCCTGTGTAGGGTGCTGTCTTTCGGATGGGACATTAAACGAGTGTCCTGACTCTTTGTGATCACTGAAGATCCCATGGCCCTTATCGTAAGAGTAGGGGTGTTAACCCCGGTGTCCTGAGTAAATTCCCAATCTGGCCCTTATACCATCATGGCCACCTAATCATCCACAGCTTCCAATTGGCTCATTCATCCCCCCTCCTCTTCCCTGTAACTATTCCCCAGGCTGTTGCTGTAAATGAGCATGTGTTCTCAGTCAACTTACCTGGTAAAATAAGGGGTAAAAAAATATGTAATTTGGCAAGTAAATAATTTAACATTGCTTTGCATCTGTTTCTTTTCTCCTCATTATAACGCGGTATTGTACTCTGCTGTAATTATTCATTTGCCCTTTTTAACACTGCCTTATTGTTAGAACATACATGACCGCCATAGACAAACAACTGTAGCCTATTACCATTAGAGAGTCCAGTTAACATCACCAGGAGCCCAAACACTTCAAGCATGTTGTCTTCACAATGGCCAACCACTGATATGTGTTGGCAACTGTAGATTCACTATACAGTACAATTCCAAAACTCAGATTCCAAACTAAATCAACCTGCCACATCGTGTGACTAGGATGTTTAAGAAAAACACGCTATAGATTGATTGTGTATTTCAGGAATGAAAAAGGAAGTGTTTGAACACAGTCTTGATCTCACTTCTTTATTTCACAGACAAATGCATGACTATGTTATAAACAATAAGGCATTAAATAAGATACAACAAGAAGTAAGATACACCACACACACAAGTGAACAAGAGATCTTGAGACTAGATTTCCATGAGGGCTAAAAGAGGAAATGTGATACAGAAGACATTTTCACACTAAATTTAGTCTGTGAGAACTTTGTATTTCTGTACCACAGACCGAGCCTTATGGTAGGTCCATGTGAACTCTATACTGTAAGTTATTTAGTAAACACTATGCCCTTTATACAGCTGTGTCTGTTAGTGTTTCTCTGACACTAACCCGATCTCAAGTGCTAGTTCAACTGTTGCAAGAAAGGTTGAGAAACAATGTTACACCACACAGGTCATGTGTTCAATGTGAACCTCCTAATGGTGACCTTTTGTGG
This sequence comes from Oncorhynchus tshawytscha, assembly GCF_018296145.1. Lineage (NCBI taxonomy): Eukaryota > Metazoa > Chordata > Actinopteri > Salmoniformes > Salmonidae > Oncorhynchus > Oncorhynchus tshawytscha. The sequence continues at coordinate 65,010,192 of NC_056436.1, read as the reverse complement.
GAAAATGTTTTACATAGAAAAACAAGGTGAGAGTGTGTTTTCATAGACCTTTTGTTTGTAAACTGAATTGACTTTGAGGGCCACAGAAAATGTTACGGCAGGTCAGATATGTTCCCCTGGATGCTATTGTTAATGAAGGGATGATATGTTTGCCTGGTTCCATTCTTTATATGCTCTGTAGACACCTCTTCTGTCATTGTACTGCTATCATTGTGGGGCTAGCGACCTTTCAGTTACTGGGCCAATGCTCTGACCTCAAGGCTACCTGGTGTCAGAGAAGGCTACTTTGTTTTAATGCATACATATGACGTAATGTATTATAACTGATTCCAATCATGCATAGATGATGTCATGAATCATAGATGACACCATTGAAAATATTGTACCATGTTTGATTAGGATTGTTTTGCAGTATCTAAAAACTCGATTTGGTCCACAATGTGTTGTTTTTTTTGTATTGCAAATTATTGTATCATTGTGGAGTGACACTTTAATACATTTGTCTAACTCTTACTTTACATTAATGTGGCATGGCCATGGACAAACACAGAGAGGTGTTGATAACACACCACAAACAGACTGGACCATCTGTTTGCCACTTCAGAGCAATACCATAATGACCATCATAAATACTGTCATAAAGAGTATGTATACCACCAGAAACAAGATAGTACTGTCAGCTGCATTTGTGATCTGAACATGTATTTATTTAGGTGATAAAGCAATTATTATTATAAAAAGCAATTAAAAAGGAATTGCTTGTTTGTTTTCTAACTGTTCTGGATTGAAAGAATTCACACAAAGATTTATTTAATTTTATTACAATTAGGTAAAGTGGATCCCTATCAGAAATCTTATATTTTAGCATTAAAAAACAGAATATGCCTGCTGTAGTACACACTTTAACAACTATAAAGAAAAGTGGTATTTTGTAAGAATTACAAACATTAAGCTATCTGTATTTCACAGCTTGGCCTCCTCTGAGTCCACTGGACCTGGGGAGCCAAGCATCTCGAAAGCTAGAGCGAGAGAGAGAGAGACTATATTGGAACAATGGTGCGTTACTGACCTTATTTTAGAGCAGGTATTCCCAAACTGGGGTAATGCCGTCGGGGGTACGCCAAATAAAAACGTGATTTACATTTAAATATAACATATAATGTTTTTGTTTTACATTTTCAAACAGTCATTTCTATTTTCCAACCTTTGGGTGAGGTTTTTCTCTCGCCTGAGTAGCCTCGTTTCACTGCAAAAAATTGTAATTAAACCATTTAGTGTTCAGCGAAATAACAACACAATGTCAAATACAGGTAGCCGAGTCAAATAATTAACATCCAATCACATTAACCGTTACACACTCGCGGGAATTCCACAAACAGTCTGCATGTAGCCAAATGGATAAATGGTTAAGAAAGTAAGGCCCGCGTCCATAGAGACACATACCAGCTCTACTGGTAGTTCTGCTACTACCAGCAGTACTACACCTGCACCTGTCGACAACACAAGTTGTTCTGCTTCCACGAGCACATCCAATGGATACATGGGGCCGGAGGGCACACAGTCTGTGAATGTATTGTAATGATTTTAAAATTGTATAAACTGCCTTAATTTTGCTGGACCCCAGGAAGAGGCAGCAGCTGATGGGGATCCTTAATTAATACAAATAAAATGCTAGCATTAGTAATTCTACATTTGTTGTTAGCCCAGCTAGCATGGACACTGACAGTTGTGAACCTGATGCAGCCAAAGAGATACTGCCCCCTTACACGGGAGGGCACCGAACAACAGACAGGGACATTGGACCATTGAAGAGGCGCAAATATGAGGAGAACTTGGGGTTCCCTTATATTAGGAGTAGTGCCTTTTCTCAGCCACTGTGTGTTCTATATGCAAAAGTACTATCTCACAACTCAATGAAACCTTCACTCTTGTGCAGACATTTAGAAACAAAATATGCCAATTTGGAAAATAAGCCACAGGAGTTTATTGAGCGAGAATTAAGATGACTTTCGAGTAGTAAGACATGTTTAAAAGCAACAGATACCATTAATAAGAAGGGTCTAGAAGCGTCTTATATGGTGAGCTACCGAGTGGCTAGGACAGGCAAGCCCCATACTATTGTGGAGGACTTAATTCTTCCTGCTGCCACGGATATGGCTGGGACAACGCTGGGGGAAAAGGCCAAAAAAGCTGGATGAGTATATGTCCGCTACGTTTATGGGGGTTCAATTAAGGAAGACATCCTCTTCTGCAAACCACGGGAAACCAGGTCAACAGGAAAGGATATTTTTAAAGTACTGGACAGCTCTGTAACATCAAATGGACTTTGGTGGTCAAGATGTGTTGGTATCTGTACTGATGGCACAAAAGCCATGACAAGGAGACATAGGGGAGTGGTAACACACATGTAAGCAGTTGCTCCCAACACCACTTGGGTACACTGCAACATCCACCGAGAGGCTCTTGCTGCCAAGGGAATGCCTGACAGCTTGAAAGACGTTTTGGACACTACAGTGAAAATGATTAACTTAGTTAAAGCAAGGCCCCTGAACTCTTGAATTTTCTGCACTATGCAATGATATGGGTAACGCTTTCACAACATACAGAAGTTCGCTGGTTATCAAGGGGCAAAGTGTTGAGACGTTTTTCTTTAATTGAGAGACTTTCTTAAAGTTTTCTTTACTCATCATACTTTTCACTTGTCTGACCGCTTGCATGATGATGAGTTTCTCACACATCTGACCCATCTGGGTGATGTTTTTTCTCACCTGAATGATCTGAATCTAGGATTACAGGGACTCTCCGCAACTATATTCAATGTGCGGGACAAAATCGGGGCTATGATTAAGAAGTTGCTCTTCTCTGTCGGCATTAACAGGGACAACACACAGGTCTTTACATCATTGTATGATTTTTTTGTGTGCAAATGAACACAAGATTACGGACAATGTCAAATGTGATATATTGAAGCACCTGAGTGAGTTGGGTGTGCAATTACGCGGGTAGTTTCTCGAAATGGATGACACAAACAACTGGATTTGCTATCCCTTTCATGCCCTGCCTCCAGTCCACTTACCAGAACAAGAGAGCCTCATAGAAATTGGAACAAGCGGTTCTGTGAAAATTTAATTTAATCAGAAGCCACTGACAGATTTCTGGATTAGGCTGCGCTCAGAGCCCTTTCCAATCACGTACCTATTTGAGAGTGGATTCTAGGCCCTCACTAGCTTGACAACTAAATACAAGCAGTCTGTGTGTGTAAAATTATTTAAGACTGAGACTCTCTCCAATACAACCCAACTTTGCAGAGTTATGTGCATCCTTTCAAGCACACCATTCTCATTAACCTGTGGTGAGTTATTCGCAATTGTTGATGAACAAATAAGGTTTTATATGTAAAGTAGTGAAATGAAGAGCAAAATTATTGATTATTATTATTTGTGCCCTGGTCCTATAAGAGCTCTTTGTCACTTCCCACAAGCCGGGATGTGACAAAAACTCCCACTCATTCTTATGTTTATTAAATGTATTGTATAGTGTTAGTGTGGCAGGCTTACAATAATGGCAAAAAACAACATTTGAGAGTGTGCTGACCCTGGTGCTAGAGGGGGTACGCAGCTGGAGTTTTGCATGTTTGAAGGGGAATGGGACTATAAAAAGTTTGGGAACCACTGTTCTAGAGGACAAATAACGGCAGGTTTTTTATGTTATATCCACTATCGGAAAATAATTGATCTATCTACAGCTATTCTTTGGTCTCCAATCCAGGGTTTCATCCAAGCCTAGCCCTGCTTGGCTATGGTATTTGTCACTGACTATCACCAATGTGCTATCGTCAGAATTAATGTTGAGCAATCTACACTTAAAAATGAAATAGATTAACTGTCGAAGTCATTCCAAAGGGTAGGTTCACCAGAGCAAATGAAATGTCACCATACTTTATCAATCATATATCATTAACGAGGCTATTTATGTCTATGTAACATTTGCAAATCACCAACAGCTATCATTTCAATTCAACACAGAATTCAACAAAAAATAGACAATACAATAGCTCTGGATGATTTCAAATGTAAATATATTTAGTGATATTTAATACATTTTCAAGTTCAAATCTATGCACTCTCCTCAAACAATGACATGGCATTATTTCACTGTTATAGTTACTGTAAATTGGAAAGTGCAGTTAGAATAACACGAATTTAACTTTCTGCCCATATCAGATAAGTCTATGTCCTGGGAAATGTTCTTGTTACTTACAACCTCATGCTAATCACGTTAGCCTACGTTAGCACAACCGTCCCGCGGCGGGGACACAGATCCCGTAGAGGAAAATTGTGTTTGGTTGTCAACGCAAGCAAATATCAACTTTTGAAGGATATGTATCCTCTGCTTGGAAAGTTCCATCTGTGCTACTGACTTAGTCTGGCTTTTAATTTAACAATCATTTGTCGACAAATTAAGAATTGATATGCTGGATTCACGTCCAGTGGTGTTTATTCATGGATGCCAAGGGAAGCCAGGCTTCTCCAAAAATTGACCAAGAAAAAAAAGACAACATATAATATGATGTATCTTTCATCTCTCTATGTTTCACAATTTTCCTTCAATTCACAAGAGGCTGAATGTATCTCTTCGGAGAAAGCATCTGTCCCACTGAAACAGCGGCCCTCTTTCTCAGAATGTGTAGCCCATCTATCTGATGCTGGCAGAATTTTTTTTGTATGACATCGTAGCATTGAATACAAGAGAAGCCAGCAAGCGTCTGGCCTCCCTTGATAAAACAAATTATGAAATAATAGCCAATCAGCGTTGAGCTAAACTAACTGAGCTCAACTCTGAATGGTCCTGGTGTCAGAGTCTAGGTGATGTGGGTAAGGCGGAGTCAGGCGCAGGACACAGAGATGAGTAATAATAGTAACTTTACTCAAAAATAATCTTCCAACAAGGAGAACGAAAATCCAGAATCACATATACAAGACAACTGACAACAATAAACACGCACAAAACCATGATAGCTCCAGAAGGTTAAATAGGGAAATAATTCAAACGTAATGGGAACCAGGTGTGTACAATCAAGACAAAACAAATGGAAAAAGAAATGTAGTTCGGTGGAGGCTAGAAAGCCGGTGAAAGCTAGAAAGCTAGAAAGCTAGAAAGCCGAATAAGGAGAGGCACCAACTTCGGCGGAAGTCGTGAAACCTGGCCCACAAAAAAAAGAATTGGGCTTCACACAATACCATCGCATTAAAAGCATAACATAATTTACAGAAGATATTTGAAATGTTGCATCTCGTTTTGCGTTGTCCTCCGTTGGCTGGCTAGCTAGCTAAAGTCATCCCGTTCATAAATTAGCCATGGATGGAGATAGGGATTTAGACTTGACATTTGACTTAATTCTCTGCTCTGGCCATTGATTATAAATGTAATCCTGATCCAACCATTAATTCATACATTTTGCCTATGGCCTGAGTGGATGGAAGTTCAATATGTAGCTAGATGTAGAAGGCTACTGGCCTGGCGCATTATTGCTCATGAAAGGAAGTTAGGCTAGTGAGCAAGCATTTTATCCATGTAGCCTAGGACAACAAAAACTAAAAACATAGTTGACGTTTCGCTACAAGAAGGGTGAGCCAACCTGGTTTTTCTACTTGCATTCACACACGCACAACAATCACCATGGATAGCCACATCATATTTAGCTTACATTGATTGGACTAAATTGTTTTTGTATATTTTGGTTGTCTAACTAAGCATAGGTGATTTGATGATGTTGAAATGTTGATGATGATGAAATGGGAACAGTGGAGGCTGCTAATGTTTTCTTTTCGACATGCGGTGACTCTCCAAGGTTCTAAATCAATAGTCGGAAACATTAACTTGCTTGACCGTCCTGTATGTCATGTAACTGTTTGTTACATGCTTTGTGGTCTCCACCGGACAGATGTTGCTCTCCGGTTTATAGGTTGTAATCTTATTGATCAACGTCTCTACCAAATATTACCCAATTATCCACGTTAAAATGATGTGGTTTGCCCAGCGGGTAGTAAACATTTTATTTAACAGCTACTTACCAATAGACATACTACATGCATAGATCTCTTAAGTGTTGGTAACATTGCTGATATGGTTTGGCATGCTACAGTCGAGTGTCCCCATGATTTCCTACTTCAGTATGACGGTGTCTGTCTTCTCCCTGAGAAAAGCCATCATTCCATTCAGTGTCTGTCTGTCCAGAGTCCAGCTGTACTGGGGACTGTCTCCCTCAGAGGAGCAGGACACCCTCATCTCTACGTGGGACAGACACTCAGAGGACAGCTGAGGACAGGACACTGGCGCTGTGGAGGAATGAGAGTTGCTTCTACACCTGCATTGCTTGCTGTTTGGGGTTTTAGGCTGGGTTTCTGTACAGCACTTTGAGATATCAGCTGATGTACGAAGGGCTATATAAATAAATTTGATTTGATTTGATTTGAGTTAGAGTACAAAATCAACTACTTAAATTGTTGTAAATGTAATTGATTAGATGAATAATTACTTTAGATGAAATGGAAATATTTTTGATATAAAACACATTATGAATGAACAGTCACACTTAATAAACAGTTGTACTGTTTTTGCTCCCATATCCAATTAAACACATATTTCTAAAAGGTATTCAGGAGAATCATTCATTGGTGTGTTAGTAATCATAAGATTCCCATAGTTGATTAGGAAGGATGCTCTGGCTTTAATGGAATCATAGATTATCACTATAGGGTTTTTCATTTTGAGTATCTCTGTAGATATGCCAGTGGGGTCTTTCTTAATATGAGTTCAGATCCCATGGCATCAGTCATCATCTGGAGAGAGACAGTTCCTCCCAGAGCTTCATAACACTGAGATCCATACTCTCTACCAAGATCACAGTGGGTCTCCATACCTGAGGATAGAGTGACAATGTTGTCACAATTCTGACACAACTGGTATAATTCTTTATAATCTAATTATCTGATTCTGTGGCTAATAATGAGTGAACATGCTAATAATATAAAAGTAAAACATTATAATGCTCTAAATGTATAAAGAGAGAAATCAAGTACAAACGAGAAATGGACATTAACATGATCTTCTCTGGTATGGCATTAGTATGAATCTCTTTTGTCATAAATATGTCTTCCATACACCAATAATATATCTGCCATGATTGGGGGACACAAAACATTAAAGATTGACTTAGCCTAGCCATTTTTTTCAATGCAATAAAAGGACAACTACATAGGAAACCAAAACAAAGAATAAAATGACCATGAGACACTTCTGCTAACGTCACAAAAATTGACCAAACACAGCCTCACATATCTTCACAACGCAGCGCGCAACTTAGAAAATGAACCTACTGAACTTATACAAAATCCTACATTTTTTATCAGTCCTCTATTTTCTAAGAGTGTAATTTTGACATAAACCGATTCATAGGTTAGGACTCAGAGGAAAGAGGAAGAGCCTCAGAGTTTCACTTCTTAATTTAAACAGCCAGGCTGGCTACATGTCTTTTGTGTGATTATATCAGTGAAGAAGCAAAACGTGTTAAGTGAGGCTACTTTTAAGTGTGATGAAGATATGTTGGCACCTGAGAACATAACACCTCATTTGTTGTGTCAGGGCAGTGGTCAGCTCTCACACACTGCTGTCCAACACTGACATGAGGACACTACATTCTACGCAATTAGTGGGCTCTTTCACTCCATTTTAGAATGTTATCATTTGAAAAAGAAATGAACAAGTTAGAGAGAGATAGAAAGACAGGAATTTGAGAGGAGGAGATGTGAGAGAAATAAGAAGTGAAAAAGAGAGGACCAGCAGTGTTTCCCTAAACGTGGTTTGTGACTGGTGTTTTTGACAGGCTGCAACTGATTCCTTTTGGGTTACAGCTGTTGGCTAGACACAATAACATGACTTTATAATGGACTGGATATATGTTATATACTATAATGGATATAGCACTTTGTGCGGGCTCAAACCTTGTTGAATTGGGTTTCTTATTGGATGCAAAAAAAGATGTGCTTTAGAAAACAGTTTGAACCATTCTGCCATTGAGGATAGAATGAAAATTATAACGTTCTCAACAGAACCTCTTTCATAATTTCACTTATGGACCTTGTGACCAATATGATCATTTTACAAGTAAAATCATTAACAAACCTGTTTTGTAATGAATGACTGTTTATCACTGATTTTAGTCATAAAATGGAGATACAATTCTAATATATATAAGATACTGTATAAATGATTTTGCTTACAACAAGACAGTCCCACTACCCATTAGAAGACCGTACACAGCATGCATGTTGATTCATCTGTCACAACAAAGGCCCACGTCTTAGTATTTCCTGCAACCATTGACTCACAATGGGGGTCTCCACTTTGAATGACAAAAAAATGGACTCAGAATATTAGTCAAACTGTCACTAAAGCTGCTTTGTATTGTTTAGCTGTGTGCTGCTTTGTCTTGTTTAGCTGTGTTCTGCTTTGTATTGTTTAGCTGTGTGCTGCTTTGTATTGTTTAGCTGTGTGCTGCTTTGTATTGTTTAGCTGTGTTCTGCTTTGTATTTTTAGCTGTGTGCTGCTTTGTATTGTTTAGCTGTGTTCTGCTTTGTATTGTTTAGCTGTGTTCTGCTTTGTATTGTTTAGCTGTGTGCTGCTTTGTATTGTTTAGCTGTGTTCTGCTTTGTATTGTTTAGCTGTGTGCTGCTTTGTATTGTTTAGCTGTGTGCTGCTTTGTATTGTTTAGCTGTGTTCTGCTTTGTATTTTTTAGCTGTGTGCTGCTTTGTATTGTTTAGCTGTGTTCTGCTTTGTATTGTTTAGCTGTGTTCTGCTTTGTATTGTTTAGCTGTGTTCTGCTTTGTATTGTTTAGCTGTGTTCTGCTTTGTATTGTTTAGCTGTGTTCTGCTTTGTATTGTTTAGCTGTGTTCTGCTTTGTATTGTTTAGCTGTGTTCTGCTTTGTATTGTTTAGCTGTGTTCTGCTTTGTATTGTTTAGCTGTGTTCTGCTTTGTATTGTTTAGCTGTGTTCTGCTTTGTATTGTTTAGCTGTGTTCTGCTTTGTATTGTTTAGCTGTGTGCTGCTTTGTATTGTTTAGCTGTGTTCTGCTTTCATTTCATTGAGCGTCTGTAATGTGTCCCTTTAGAACATTTAGAAAGATACAATAGAGACAGGGTGTACTGAAAGATATTATATATAGCATATTAAAGCCGGGTTGTCTACACGTCTCAAGATCACTTTAGCCCATCATTGTAGGAAGTAGGAGACCTCAGAACTGATGACTTGAGATGTAGCCTATGACATTGTGATGTTTGACTGACGACACCTCAGCATTGGCTCTTCATGAAGGGAAGTGCTACAGTCTGTGTGATAACATTTCCTTCAGTGGACCCATAGAAAAGTCAGAATCCCTGCACATTGTTGCGGAATAGAAAGCCGACTCTAGATTTGATTTTAGATTGGAGATGTTTGATATGAGTCTGGAAGGAGAGTTAACAGTCTAGCCAGACACCTAGGTACTTATAGATGTCCACATATTCTAGGTCAGAACCATCAAGGGTGGTGATGCTAGTCGGGCGTGCGGGTGCAGGCAGCGAACGGTTGAAAAGCATGCATTTGGTTTTACTAGCGTTTAAGAGCAGTTGGAGGCCACGGAAGGAGTGTTGTATGGCATTGAAGCTTGTTTGGAGGTTAGATAGCACAGTGTCCAAGGAAGGGCCAGAAGTATACAGAAGTTAATGAGGAAGGATGTCCAAAATGTTTCAAAAGTAGTAGATAATGAGGTTCAACATGTTTTCTAAAAGCAGCTTGCTTTTATTTCTATGCATTCAAAATCACACAAATACATCTAATTAAAACACAAAGCTACAGAAAGAAACAATGTGCTTCAGTTCCCCATTTAAAAAGCCTTCCCAATATACAGTGTTATAACATGTCTTTCAGTGGGCCGCTGCACATATTCACTTAGTTTGTTGTGCTTTAAACAAAAAGAGGTAGATAATATGAAATGAGGTCCAGAATGTTTAAATAGTATTAGATCATGAGAAAGGAGGTCCAGAATGAGGTCATATACACCTCTCTTTATCTCTCTCTCTCTAAAATGTTTGTTTTCATTGGATTTTAAAAAAGGATTATCTCTATTTGAATTCTTTCTATATAGAATAGGCTACTTTATTGAAAATAGGTTGAAAACAAACAAGCAATTCCTTTTAATTGCTTTTTATAAAAAATAATTGCTTTTTCACCTAAATTAATACATGTTCAGAACACAAATGCAGCTGACAGTACTATCTTGTTTCTGGGGGTATACATTCTCTTTCTGACATAGTATTTATGATAGTCATTATGGTATTGCCCTGTATTGCCCTGTAGTGGTATAAAGATGGTCCAGTCTGTTTGTGGTGTATAGTCAACTCCTCTCTGTGTTTCTCCTTTGCCATTCCAAATATCTCATTTAGAGTTAAAAAGTTACTTAGAAACAGTTATTAAAGTATCACTCCACAGTGAACCAATCAAAAACAAAAATCACAGTCAGGTCTGAAAGGTCGGTGGCCCGACAATGATAGCAGTGCAATGACAGAAGAGGTGGCTACAGAGCATATACAGAATGGAACCAGGCAAACATATAGAGGCATCATCCCTTCATTAACAATAGCATCCAGGGGAACATATCTGACCTGCCGTAACATTTTCTGTGGCCCTCAACGGTAATTCAGTTCACAAACAAAAGGTCTATTAAAACACAACTTGATTTTTAATGGAATAAATGTATTTCCACATCAGTGCTGCAGGTGGCTACCGGTGGTTAGAGCATTGGGTCAGTAACCGAAAGGTTGCTAGATTGATTCCTCGCATTCTGCCCCTGAACAAGGCAGTTAACCCACTGTTCCTAGGTCATTGTAAATAAGAGTTTGTTCTTAACTGATTTGCCTAGTTATATAAAATTAGTATGTGTATATATGTGCCCTCTGTTCCCCATTGTCCTTGCTGATTATTGTTCCATGTCCGTTGGTCTTGTGAGTACCTGTGCTCTCTTGTATCGGCTTGCGTGTTACCATGTTAGTGTGCACTTGTTATTACAGGTCTCTTCCTGTGTATTGTTATTACGGGTCTCGTCCAGTGTATTTATTAGAGGGTTACACCTCACTCTTTGTTTGGGTTACAGCCCTGTGTTATATATGACATGTTTGTTTTGGGCTTCGTCCTCATCATGTTCATGACGTACGCTATTTTGGTTGGAGAAATAGAAAAACCCTATTTCGTATTCCTGCACCTGTCTCCTATCATTATACATCGTGACAGTCCAGTTGGTGGATATACATGATCGCAGTTTGTCTATTTTATTATCGATTGATTGTATGTTGGCTAATAGGACCGATGGTAAAGGTAGACTACCCTCCTTACAAGGCACCCAGACCTTCGTCCCCAATACCCCTGTCTCTTTCTCCTGTGAATGACGGGGATGAGGGTCTTGTCAGGCGTCTGAAATAAATCCATCCCGTCCTTCACGTTGAAGACAAAGTATTCCTCCAGCATGGGGTGAGAAATCGCTGTTCTGACATCTAGAAGCTTTTTTCGGTCATAAGACACAATGGCAGAAACATTATGTTCAAAATAACGCGAAAAAACATACATAATAGCACAATTGGTTATGGGATCGTAAAACGACAGTCATCTCCTTTGGTGCCATTCTGAAGGTCCAGAATAGTAAGTAAGTAGCTTGATTTGATTTCAATGGATTCAAAATCGCACAAATACCACATCAAATCAAAACATGATGAAGTTACAGTAAGAATGGAAGTGTCTGTTACAGTTCCCCAGCACTAATAAAAACATGTGGTCAAAATGCATCCTCTGTTTTTGTTTTCTAGAACCTTTTTGTATTCTTTTGAGCATTGATTAAATTAAGTGCATTATTTTTGCATTCCTTTTCATAGTTTTGAGTGCAGGTACTTTTTGAACTCTACATATTTGCTATCGCAAAATAAAAATCTGTTTGTGAAGGCCTTAGGTCACATTCGAATACAAAAGAAAATGTATTTTTCAAAAACACAATAGCATTTTCATTAGTTTATAAAAAACTGTATGTACAAATGAAAAACCGCTAAAACACTACAATTCAAGAGTTAAAATCCATTAAATAAATACCATCGCATAGATCATTCATTATTACTTTGTTAAGGGCAGGTCTGAAGGAACATTATGAAACTATGAAGACGTATGTCAAAATAACTAAATATGTGACTGTGCTTTGAGTTTGAGCTTGATTAAGAGTAAAACAGCAATAAGCAGTATAACATCATCATTAGTCGTGGTCTCCATGGCAACTTTCATGACATCAACACCCCTCTTAGAGTCCCACCGTGATCATCCTGAGAGACTGCAAACACTCTGCTTACTCACCATCATCTGGAGAGAGAGAAAAAGAGAGTGGGTGAGAGAGAGAGTGAGCGAGAGATAGAGAGAGGGGGGAGAGCGAATTAATAATAATAATACAATGTTACTTATCAGACAAAATACGTTAAACAAAGGTACAGTGATGCATTACTGACCTTGTTCTTGAGGACAGGTTTTCTTCTTGTAAAACCAGTATGATCCCAGACAGATTGTCAGCAGAAGGAAGACTTCAGCAAGTTGGAAATAAACAAACACATTGAACCCGGATCCTGGGGGACAGAAGGGAGACGATATAAGACCTAAATGAACTAATCAGCTAATTAATCAAATTCATAAAAATGAACTGCAGTAAGATCTGCTATCAACATAAAACCTACTAGCCCATGAGGAGATTTCTGCTGAATGTTCTGATGAAGGGAGACTGCAGTAAAATAATTTATTGTGTTGAGCAATTACTAAGGTTTCATGCCTCTTACCAGTGGTTGCCTCTATCACAGTTGTGGGGGCAACTGTTGTAGGGTATTATTAGCCTCAATCCCTGAAAACTTTGTCTCCTCAGTTTATTGTTTTTGAAAGTTTGCGACAGTGTTTCCTTGCAAAGTTTTATTTACATACTTTTTTACTTTGGATCCTGCATCGCGGTTAGCCTCAGCTGCTGGGACAGCTACAATCTGTCCTGGGATCCTTCCAGACCAAAAAGCCTGAAGTTGTTTACCGTAGCTTAGCTACTAGCCCACCTGTCCGGCACCGCCAGAGTCTCCTGCCTGTCTGGCATCGCCAGAGTCTCCCTCCTGTCCGGAGCCGCCAGAGCCGCCCGTCAGTCAGGAGCCGCCAGAGTCGCCCGTCAGTCCGGAGCCGCCATAACCGCCCGCCTGTCCGGCGCCGCCAGAGTCTCCTGCCTGTCTGGTGCCGCCAGAGTCTCCCATCAGTCTGGAGCAGCTAAAACCTCCTGCCTGTCCGGCGCCGCCAGAGTCTCCAGCCTGTCCGGCATCGCCAGAGTCTCCCTCCTGTCCGGAGCCGCCAGAGCCGCCCATCAGTCCGGAGCCGCCAGAGCCGCCCGTCAGTCCGGAGCAACCCTCGCCGCCCGCCTGTCCGGCGCCGGCAGAGTCTCCTGCCTGTCCGGCGCCGCCAGAGTCTCCTGCCTGTCCGGCGCTGCCAGAGTCTCCCGCCTGTCCGGTGCCTGCTGTAAGGGTCCCCAGTCCGGGGTCGGCGGCGAGGGTCGCCACTCCAGAGGTGCCACAGAAGTGGGCCAAGACTAAGGTGGAGTGGGGTCTACTTCCCGCACCAGAGCCGCAACCGCGGTGAAATGCCCACCCAGACCCTCCCCAATAGGTTCAGGTTTTGCGTCCAGAGTCCGCACCTTTGGGGGGGGTTACTGTCACGTACTGACTTTAGTTCCTTTTTTATGTCTCTATGTTGTTTTGGTCAGGGCATGAGTTGGGGTGGGCATTCTAGGTTTTGTTCTATGTTTTGTATTTCTGTGTTTAGCCTGGTATGGTTCCCGATCAGAGGCAGCTGTCATTCGTTGTCTCTGATTGAGAACCATACTTAGGTAACCTGTTCCCACCTAGTATTTGTGAGTAGTTGTTTCCTGTTTTGTGATTTGTCACCTGATAGGACTGTTTCGATTTTCGTTGTTTCACTTTGGTTATTTTGTATTCAGTGTTCAGTTATCTTTCATTAAAATGGACACTTACTACGCTGCGTTTTGGTCCGATCTTTCCTCATCAGATGAAGAAAATCGTTACAGCGGTATGACGGCTGTGTGGTCCCATGGTGTTTATACTTGAGTACTATTGTTTGTACAGATGAACGTGGTACCTTCAGGCATTTGGAAATTGCTCCCAAAAATGAACCACACTTGTGGAGGTCTAAAACTTTTTCTGGGGTCTTGGCTGATTTATTTGGATTTTCTCATGAAGCAAAGAAGCACTGAGTTTGAAGGTAGGCCTTGAAATACATCCACAGGTACACCTCCAATTGACTCAAATGATGTCAGTTAGCCTATCAGGAGCTTCTAAAGCCATGACATTGGAATTTTCCAAGCTGTTTAACCCCTCTGGTATATGTGGGACGCTAGCGTCCCACCTGGCCAAAAGCCAGTGAAAATGCAGAGCGCCAAATTCAAATCTAACTTTCATGAAATCACACATGCAAGATAGCAAATTAAAGCTTCACTTGATGTGAATCCAGGCAACATGTCAAATTTCAAAAAGGCTTCTCGGCAAAAGCAAACGATGCTATTATCTGAGGATAGCACCCCAGTAAACAAAGAGAGAGAAGCATATTTCAACCCTGCAGGCGCGACACAAAACGCAGAAATAAAAAATATAATTCATGCCTTACTTTTGACGAGCTTCTTTTGTTGGCACTCCAATATGTCCCATAAACATCACAAATGGTCCTTTTGTTCAATTAATTCCGTCGATATATATCCAAAATGTCAATTTATTTGGCGCGTTTTATCAAAAAAAACACAGGTTCCAACTTGCGCAACGTGACTACAAAAATATCTCAAAAGTTACCTGTAAACTTTGCCAAAACATTTCAAACTACTTTTGTAATACAACTTTAGGTATTATTTTACGTAAATAATTGATAGAATTGAAGACGGGATGATCTGTGTTCAATACAGGAGGAAAACAAACTGTAGCTAGCTTTCTGATCACGCGCCCCTAACAGTACACTTCAAGTGACCCTCGTTCTGAACAGTGCTACTTCTTCATTACACAAAGGAAAAACCTCAACCAATTTCTAAAGACTGTTGACATCCAGCGGAAGCGATAGGAACTGCAAGAAGGTCCCTTCGAAATCTGGATTCCCAATGAAATCCCATTGAAAAGAGAGTGACCTCAAAATAAAACATCTGAATGGTTCGTCCTCGGGGTTTTGCCTGCTAAATAAGTTCAGTTATACTCATAGACATGATTCAAACAGTTTTAGAAACTTCAGAGTGTTTTCTAATAATATGCATATCTTATCTTCTGGGGATGAGTTGCAGGCAGTTGAACTTGGGCATGCTTTTCATTCAAAATTCCGAATGCTGCCCCCTATCCTAGAGAAGTTAACAAACTATAGTTTTGGCAAGTCGGTTAGGACATCTACTTTGTGCATGACAAGTAATTTTTCCAACAATTGTTTATATACTGATTATTTCACTCTTTTACAATTCCAATGGGTCAGAAGTTTACATATACTAAGTTGACTGTGCCTTTAAGGGAAGTTGGGGGAGGGCCTTGTAGGCATCCCATAAGGGAGAATAACAGTGGTTGACCGTTTTAGCAGCGAAAGTACTACAGTCAGTGTGTTGAAAGAACTTCGGTTGCGTTTTCCTCAAATTTGCATTCGTAAAATCCCCAGCTACAATAAATGCGGCCTCAGGACATGTGGTTTCCAGTTTGCAAAATGTCTCATGTAGTTCCTTTAGGGCCGTCATGGTATCGGCTTGAATGGGAATATTCACGGCTGTGACTATAACTGAAGATAATTATCTTGGGAGGTAATACGGTCTGCATTTTATCGTGAGGTATACTAGGTCGGGTGAAGAAAATTACTTTTTCTACATTATCAGAATCACACCATGAGTAGTAAATCATGAAACATACACCACTGCATTTCTTCTTCCTGGAGAATTATTTTACCCTGTATGCACAATGTACTGAGAACCCAGCTGGCTGTATGGACGGGGACAGTATATCCAGAGAGAGCAATGATTCTGTGAAACAGAGTATGTTATGGTCCCTGATGTCTCTCTGAAAGGAGATCCTCGCCCTAAACTCGTCTACTTTATTGTCCAGAGACTGAACATTAGCAGGTAAAATACTCGGAAGCAGGGAATGGTATGCAAGCCTCCTGAGTCGAACTAGAAGTCCACTCCGAATACCTCTTCACCCTCGGCATCTTCTTGTTGCAGCCTCTGGGATAAGTTCAATTACCCTGGGTTACAAATAAAGGATCCAATTTGGGAAATTCCTGATCGTAATGCTGGTGATTTACCGCCTCTCTGATATGCAAAAGTTTTTTCCGGCTGTATGAAATGACACAAAAAAAAGTTCTAGGCTAATAAAATAAGAAATAGCACCCAAAAAAACAAAATACTGCAGAGTTGCTTAGGAGCTAGAAGCAGAGCTGCCATGTCTGTCGGCGCCATCTTGCAATCTGGCTTGATAATGTATGTGATATCAACAGAGAGGTATATTTTCTGGGTGATTTAAAATATTGGCTGGCTTTCAACAAGTTCCCCACAAAATCTTCAAACTGTAACTAGCGCCTGCAACCTGGTTCAGCTTACCAGGGTAGTTAACCTCTGATGGCTGGAGGCAGTATTGAGTAGCTTGGATGAATAAGGTTCCCAAAGTAAACGGCCTGCTGCTCAGTCTCAGTTGCAAATATTTGCATATCATTATTATTATTATTGGACAGAAAACACTCTAAAGTTTCTAAAACTGTTTGAATGATGTCTGTGAGTATAACAGAACTCATATGGCAGGCAAAATCCTGAGGAGAAATCAAAACAGGAAGTGAAAAATCTTGGTATGAAAAGCTTGGTATGAATTCACCACAGTTCCCATTGATATCCCATTGAGATATTAATGATGTTGCACTTCGAGGGCTTCCACTAGATGTCAACCGTCTATAGAAATTTGAATGAGACTTCTACTGTGTTGTGGGACTTAATGAGAGCAGAATGTATCAGGTGACTGGCAGTCAGCTATTTTCTGATCACGCGCGTTCCTCATGGTATCCACTTGCGTTCCATTGCTCATCAAGACACAAAGGAATACTCCGGTTGGAACTTTATTGAAGCTATATGTTAAAAAATCATAATGATTTATTCTGTACTTAGTTTGAAATATTTCTTCGACCTGTAATATAACTTTTTGAAGTTTTTGTCCGACGTAACGCTGACCAGAATGAGCATTTGGATATGTATACCAAACACGCTAAAAAAAGGAGGTATTTGGACATCAATAACGCACATTATCGAACAAAACAAACATTTATTGTGGACCTGGGATTCCTGGGAGGCTTTCTGATGAAGATCATCAAAGGTAAGGGAATATTTATCATGTAAATTCTTGTTTATGTTGACACCAACATGGCGGCTATTTTGACTATTTTTCTGAGCGCCGTCTCAGATTATTGCATGGTTTGCTTATTCCGTAAAGTTTTTTTGAAATCAGACACAGCGGTTGCATTAAGGTATATCTATAAACAGCACAGGAATTAAATCATCATCATGTATCACATCTTTACTAAATTAGCAGAAATTTGCTTTAAAGCAGTTTAAAAATCCATTGGATGTAGTGATCACAATATAGTAGCCACATATCGGAAAACCAAAGTTCCAAATGGTGGGCCTAATATAGGGTATAAGAGGTCATACGATAAGTATTGTAGTGATTCTTATGTTGATGGTGTAAAAAAGATTTGCTGGTCTGTGGTGCAATGAGGAGCAACCAGACGCTGCACTTGACACATCTATGAAATTGCTTATTCCAGTTACGAATAAGCATGCACCCATTAAGAAAATGACTGAAGAAATGTTAAATCCCCTTGGATTGGCGAGAAATTGAAAAATGGTATGGCTGAGACGGATGTTGCAAAAGGAATGGCAAATAAGTCTGGCAGCACAACTGGTTGGCAAACGTACTGCAAATTGAGAAGTCATGTGAAAAAATTCATAATAATAAGAAGAATCTATACCATGAAACAAATATATATGACATAAACATTGATAGTAATAACCTTTGGAACACCTTAAATGAAATGTTGGGCAAAAAAGGCGAACTCAGCTCCAACATTCTTTGAATCAGATGGCTCATTCATCACAAAACCCACTGATATTTCCAACTACTTTAATGATTTCTTAATTGGCAAGATTAGCAAACTTATACATGACATGCCAGCAACAAATGCCAACACTACACATCCAAGCATAACTGAACAAATTATGAAAGACAAGCATTGTAATTTTGAATTCGTAAAGTGAGTGTGGAAGAGGTGAAAAAATGATTGTTGTCTATCAACAATGACAAGCCACCGGCGTCTGACAACTTGGATGGAAAATGACTGAGGATAATAGCGAACAATATTGCCTCTCCTATTTGACATATTGTTCATCTAAGCCTACTAGAAAGTGTGTACCCTCAGGCCTGGGGAGAAGCAAAAGTTATTCCACTACCCATAGTAAAAAAAATAAAAGATTTGAGCCAGTGAAAAAAAACCTTTACTGGCTCAAATAGCCAATGTGTCTATGTATGCAGATGACTCAACACTATATCCACGTCAGCTACTACATCGATTGAAATGACTGCAACAATTAACAAAAAGCTGCAGTTAGTTTCAGAATGGTTGGCAAGGAATAAGTTTGTCCTAAATATTTCAAAAACTAAAAGCATTGTATTTGGGACAAATCATTCACTAAACCTCAACTAAATATTGCAATGAATAGTGTGGAAATTGAGTAAATTGAGGCGACTAAACTGCTTGAAGTAACACTGGATTGTCTGGCCCTTAAATGTAAATGTTAAACTAACATTAATAATATGCATGTCAATCTCTCATGGCTCAAAGTGGAGGAGAGATTTACTTCATCACTACCTGTTTTTGTAAGAAGTGTTGACAAGCTGTTTAACTTCTTTGGGGTAGGGGGCAATATTGGGTAGCTTGGATGAAAAACGTCCCCAAATGAAGCTGCCTGCTACTCAGCCGTAAAAGCTAGAATATGCATATAATTAGAAAATCTGGATAGAAAACACTCTGGAGTTTCTAAAACTGTTTGAATGATGTCTGTGAGCATAACATAACTCATACAGCAGGCAAAAACCTGAGAAAAAAATCCAAGCAGGAAGTGGGAAATCTGAGGTTTGTAGTTTATCACCTCAGCCCCCATTGAAGATACCGTGTGATATTAGTTATGTTTCACTTCCCAAGGCTTCTACTAGATGTCAACAGTATTTAGAACCTATTTTGAGGATTATACTCTAAAGGAGGGGCTCATAAGGGCTCCTTGAGGTAGTGGTCTGGCAGAGTGCCACAGCCTCGGTCTGGCGCGCTCACGTGAAAGGTAGCTACGTTCCACTTCATTTGTACAGACATAGGAATTGTCCGGTTGGAAAATTAATGAAGTTTTATGTTAAAAACATCCTAAAGATGTATTCCATACTTGGTTTGGAATGTTTCTACGGGCTGTAACTGAACTTTTTTAACTTTTCGTCCGACGTTCGGCGCGACCTGAACGCACTTTTGGATTTGTTTATCAAACGCCCTAACAAAAGAAGATATTTGGACATAACTGATGGACATTATCGAAATCAAGCATTTATGGTGGAACTGGGATTCCTGGGAGTGCATTATGATGAAGATAATCAAAGGTAAGTGAATATTTCAAATTCTATTTCTGAGTAATGTTTACTACCCAATATGTCGGGTATCTTTTGGGCTTTTTTGTTGTCTAAAGGCTGTACTCAGATTATTGCATCGCTTTCTTTCTCCGTAAAGCTTTTTTGAAATCTGACACAGCGGTTGCATTAAGGAGAAGTTTATTTAGTTCCATGTATAATAGTCGTATCTTTATCAATGTTTATTATGAGTATTTCTGTAAATTGATGTGGCTCTCTGCACAATCACCGCGTGTTTTAGAACTACTGAAAGTAAAGCGCCAATGTAAACTCAGATTTTGTTGTATAAATATGAACTTTATCAAACAACACATGCATGTTATGTGTAACATGAAGTCCTATGAGTGTCATCTGATGAAGATCTTCAAAGGTAAGTGATTAATCTTATCTCTATTTCTGGTTTTTGTGACTCCTCTCTTTGGTTGGAAAGATGTCTGTGTTTTTCTGTGACCTAATATAATCATTTGTGGTGCTTTCGCTGTAAAACCTTTTTGAAATCAGACACTGTGGCTGGATTAATGAGAATTTTATCTTTAAAAATGTGTAAAATATTTGTATGCTTGAGAAATTTTAATTGTGAGATTTAGTTTTTTTGAATGTGGCACCCTGCAATTTCCCTGGCTGTTTCGGGGGGGGTTCCGCTAGCGGTTATGGAACTGTGGCTACTGTAAGAGACACACACACAGGCACAGACAAACGCACACAAACGCTAGCACATGCACTCTACACACACATACATTGTAATATTGTTGTATGGTCTTATTCTACATTTTGTATTGTAGATATGTAGTGGTGTAATAATGTTATATGACTTGCTGTTTATTTTTCGTTCCTTAATGTGTTTGGACTCCAAGAAAACTAGCTGCTGCCTTGGCAACAGCTAATGAGGATCCCTAATAAATAACAATTAATACAGTTAACATACAGTATATAAACCCTGGTGGCAATAAAACATTTAAAGGAATCACAAATGTGAGTTGCGATGTGCCAAATGCTATGATGCTGCTACTTCAAGAGGGTCGTTCTGTGAAATGAGTCCCTTTTGGGTAGTGTAACCTGAAAATTAATCACTAATCTCTCGAGTGGCTAGATGTTCTTTACCATTTGGCCATCAGATTTGCCACCGATGCTCCTTATAGGACACATCACTGCACTCTATACTCCTGTAAACTGGTCACCTCTGTAAACTGGGCATCTCTCAAGACCCACTGGTTGATGCTAATTTATAAAACCCTCTTAGGCCTCACTCCTGTTTATCTGAGATATCTACAGCAGCCCACATCCTCCAGATACAACACCGGCTCTGCCAGTCACATTCTTTAAAAAGTCCTCAAAGCACACACATCCCTGGGTCGCTCCTCTTTTCAGTTCACTGCAGCTAGCGACTAGAACGAGCTGCAACAAACACTCAAGCTGGACAGTTTTATCTCAATCTCTTCATTCAAAGACTTAATCTTGGACACTCTTACTGACAGTTGTGGCTGCTTTGTGTGATGTATTGTTGTCTCTACCTTCAAGCCCTTTGTGCTGTTGTCTGTGCCCAATAATGTTTGTACCATGTTTTGTGCTGCTACCATGTTGTGTTGCTACCAAGTTGTTGTTATGTTGTGTAGCTACCATGCTGTGTTGTCATGTGTTGCTGCCTTGCTATATTGTTGTCTTAGGGTCTCTCTTCATGTAGTGTTGTGTTGTCTCTCTTGTTGTGATGTGTTTGGTCCTTTATTTATATTGTATATTTGTATTAATTTTAACCCCAGGCCCCCGTCCCCGCAGGAGGCCTTTTTTGCCTTTTGGTAGGCCGTCATTGTAAATAAGAATTTCTTCTTTAACTGACTTGCCTAATTAAATAATACTAAGGTCTGCCTAATAAGGTTAAAAAAATATGTTTTTAACAATCACATGAAATAAAGACAAATCACCAGAAATTACTTTGGCAAAACAACAAAATAAGGCTTTACAATAATGGTGAACACTTGGGAGACATTTTGGGATTAAGTGGGTTAAAATGTTCCTAGAGGTCACAGAGGGTGACAGAGGGACACGTCAAAATGCTGCATTTTCAATTCTTCAGCAATTCAAGTAAATACACAACATTTTCCGATTTGATACTGATAAACACTTAAAGAGCTTCAGCTAGCCACTTAAATCGAGAGATCATTTACAGATTAACAATGTAGCCTAGTACTTGAGCTCAACTCTTTATAAATATTTAAAAAATCTGAGATATTTTATTCTCCATGTGGTCTAGATTGAAGAAAATATCAATTAGGGACTCATTTTGTGGAACGATCCTAGAGGTCATGATGTCCATCATAATAATAATAATAATCATCATCATGTAGCCTAGTACTTGAGCTCAACTCTTTATAAATATAAAAAAAATCTGAGATATTTTATTCTCCATGTGGTCTAGATTGAAGAAAATATCAATTCATTTTGTGGAACGATCCTAGAGGTCATGATGTCCATCATAATAATAATAATCATCATCATCAATATCAACATTATCCCTTACCAGTGGAGGTTTTACTGGTGGGGGCCTCAGTCACAGTCGCCACTGTTGTAGACTCAACACATAGGGTAATCACCCACTCTGATATCTTTGTCCCGTTGGATAAGGTGCAGTTAACATATATCAGCCCTGTATGCAATCCAAACAACAGTGATCACATTCGTATCTGAAATACATGTAAATACTGGCAAATGGATAGTGCTGTTTTGAAACAGGTCAATTCTTATTGATATTATGTCTCAATGATCATTATAATCATCATTAATCATTGATATTGTTGATCAGAATGCATTTTTAATAAAGTAAATTAAACAGTAGATTACCTGGACAGTGTGAGATTCTCCTGCTGACAGTATTACGGTTGATGTTGTTTCTGACGGTACAGGTGAGATCTCCTGACAGGCCTTTCTTCAGAGTGATGGTGTTTGTCTTATTATCAGGAGGGGCATCAGTGTCGTTCAGCGTCTGTCCATCCAGAGTCCAGCTGTACTGGGGACCATCCCCCTCAGAGGAGCAGGACACCTTCATCTCTCCATGAGACAGACACTCAGAGGACAGCTGAGGACTGGACACTGGAGCTGTGGGGGAAGAAGGATATGTAACTGTAGTAAGAGGGAAAAACACATTACAACACAACACCAGCCATTCTTCTTTAAAGCCACAGAAACTACTGTAGTCAACAGGAGCAGCAGATTCATGACACACAATGACTGTATTTCAAATAACCAACAGATGATTTAATGTTGATGGATGTGGTTATGACTCTATGTACCAACTACAGTAGACTATGAAAATAAAAATGACTCCTGTTGAATGACTACACACAAAATGCATTTCTCATTATTTTGATTATTATGCAGTCACATATGTGTAGTTTAGCCAGAGCAATATGTAGAGCTTGTGAAAGTTATCATTTGTAAAATATTCTTTGGCAAGTAAGTTATTTACCTTCGATGAACAGTTGTAGTCCTATGGTCCCTGTTGTTTTCCCTTCTGAATCATATTTTATGAGCAGGTATTCACCAGAATCATTCCTTTGTGTGTTATTTAACCTAAATGTCCCATTGTTTATAAAGAAGTGTACTCGGTCTTTAATGGGGGTGTCTCTTGTTACCAGTGTGGCCTTCATTTTCAGCATCTCTGTTTTAGCACCAGTTGAGCCTTTATAAAATGAGTAGTGACTATATGCCATGGTATCAGTCAGCTGGAGATAGACAGTTCCTCCCAGAGCTCCATAACACTGAGATCCATCTTCTCTAGCATCACAGGAAGTTTCCAAGCCTGAAGATCAAGAAGAAAAATAGACACTGTAGTGACTATCATTGTTCTAACCCATGTCAAGTCATGTATCATTTTACAGATGAGGGTACAAGCGGCTAACAGTATAACCAAACCAACAGCATCAACGTGATAGGGATCATTAAGTCAGTGATCATTATCATGGGACAATGAGTAAAGAGACAACTGTCTTCTACCTTGTTCTGAATATTGTCTATCACCATCCGTCATTGCTGCTACATGTATAGAAGACTACTGATATTATATTCTGCATAAAAGAAGAGGGAAACCAACACATATAAAGATGTTTCTTACCATGAGACACTCCTGCTGACATCACCAACAGTCCTAAAACAGCCTCCATGTCTCTTTACTACGCAAAGTCCTCTATTTTCTATTCAGAGCTGAATTTGTGTTACGGCACAAACAAAACCAATGCAAGGAAAGTATGAGAGATATCTGTTCCTGCCACTCAGAAGACCTGAACCAGTTTGTGACAAGCAAAAGAAGAAGTGAAACTTTGACCCTATTCATAGGTTCTGACTCAGAGGAAAGAGTACGAGCCCCATCAGAGCCCCATAAGTCTCACTTATTCATTATACAAACCACCAGGATGGCTTCATGTCTCATGTGTGATAGATTTAGAACAGTTTTTTTAATTTTGCGGAAATTATATAAAAAATAAAAACACAAATATTACATTGACGTAAGTATTCAGACCCTTTACTTAGTACTTTGTGGAAGCACCTTTGGCAGCGATTACAGCCTTGAGTCTTCGTCTTCTTGAGTAGGACGCTACACGCTTGGCATACCTGTATTTGGGGAATTACTCCCATTCTTCTCTGCAGATCCTCTCAAGCTCTGTCAGGATGGACGGGGAGCATCGCTGCAGAGCTATTTTCAGGTCTCTCCTAGGGCTGTTGCGGTGACTGTATTACCACCACACTGGCGGTCATGAGTAATGAAGGCAGTCAAATTCCACATGACCTGTTTAGTCACGGTAATTAGGCTTCTCCAATCTCTTATGCTGCTGCTGGTCATTAGTAGCCAACCAAACTTGCTAACTGCCTTGTACTCAGCATTCTATTGTCCCTCTAATCACTCTGACATCAATGCAAATGTATTCAAAAATCGAATCAAACGCTTCATGAGAGCCCATGAGCTCATGTTCCGCAACATTTTTATAGGCTATGCAATTGCGGGTGAAAACAGAGTGATGGTCGTTAATAAAAAGATGAGGATCCCATCAGCTTTCTATAGGCCTCCTATATTTATTTCTCAACTTTCCTAATATTAATCACATTGCCTATATTTACAACAGGGGTATCGCCTACCTGGCTGGCATGAAAATAAACCACGGGGATAAGTGTCCTTCATTCCCTATGTAAGTGCAGAGATGACATGTATTTCTCCCGCTGCCACTGTTTCAATACAGGTGCATAATAATGGTCTAAATCAAAACAAATGTCACACATATATTATTTAGTATATGTAAAGACAATATTAAATCAAGAAAAGCTGATCCACCCCCTAAAATAATTATATAATAATGAAAAAAATGAAATGTGAAAAATATACATATATATAAATAAATTAAGTAAAGTTTGATGGTTGACAATTAGCCTGTCACTTGTGAATGATGCCCATTATGAGAATGTTATGACCGGTGTGTAGTGGGTGAGAAGTCAGGCGCAGGAAGCAGAGAGTTCAGGGTAGTGCTATACTTTTAATGAACAAAACCGGTGAACATACACCAACCCCACAGAACACAGGGCGCACACCAAAACAAATGCCCCAAACACGGGGGACTTAAACAGTCCAGCAAAACCCAAGAAACTGGGAAAACCGTGACACACAGACGTGTACACACGTACACCAAACAATCCCGCACAACCAGTAGGTGGGCCTACTGGATAATAAAGCCCAACCAATCAGCCTAAAATGAACACAGGTGAAACCAATAAACAGAAAAGGGGGAAAGGGATCAGTGGCAGCTAGTAGGCCGGTGACGACGACCGCCGAGCACCACCCGAACAGGAAGGGGAGTCGTGACAGAGAAACAATTGATTTTTTTTGCAACTTTTTCAAAACATAGTCGCACACCTCATGTAGCCTAGCCCATAGGACTAAATGCTTAAATAGGATTTTTTATCACATCTAAAGTTGCCAAATAACATCTTAAAATAAAGTGCATTAATCCACTTTACAAGGGGTGTTGAGCCTAACTGGCATATATATGCAGTTTGTGAGTTTCATGTTTGGGGAAGATCATTTTCACCATAAAAATGCACCTTTACAATAAAAGCATTACATGCATAATTACAATTGCGGTCACTTTTGATCATGGTGTTTTCTGCTAATGGAACATTTGTGCTTATAGCCTAGTACCATTGCTGCGCTTATAATGTGAAGAAATAGCCTAATACTAATCAACATTTTAAGATAAACGTTCTGATCTGTTGTGGCAGCCACATTGCATAAAATCTTTATTTTTATGTGAGCGTTAATTCGATTTGAGATCGATAGTATCCCACAACTGTACCAGACTATGTTTGGGATATTTATTTCTCGCACAGATTAGAATAGGTCGACTTTTGTACTGTGGGGGATAGTAGACTGATATAGGCTAGTGGTTTTGCTTTTCGTTAGGCCTACTCATCTTGCTGGCTGAAAAAAAGTTATTTTGGACAGTTCTTCCAATATCCTCAATATGCACCTCGGAATTGGATAAGGATGCACGCAGTTGGTGTCTGTCTTCCCTTGTACAGTCTTGTCCAAAAGTTTTGAGAATGACGCAAATTTTATTTTCACAAAGTCTGCTGCCTCAGTTTGTATGATGGCAATTTGCATATACTCCAGAATGTTATGAAGAGTGATCAGATGAATTTAAATTAATTGCAAAGTCCCTCTTTGCCATGAAAATTAACTGAATAGGTCGACTTTTGTACTGTGGGGGATAGTAGACTGATATAGGCTAGTGGTTTTGCTTTTCGTTAGGCCTACTCATCTTGCTGGCTGAAAAAAAGTTATTTTGGACAGTTCTTCCAATATCCTCAATATGCACCTCGGAATTGGATAAGGACGCACGCAGTTGGTGTCTGTCTTCCCTTGTACAGTCTTGTCCAAAAGTTTTGAGAATGACGCAAATTTTATTTTCACAAAGTCTGCTGCCTCAGTTTGTATGATGGCAATTTGCATATACTCCAGAATGTTATGAAGAGTGATCAGATGAATTTAAATTAATTTCAAAGTCCCTCTTTGCCATGAAAATTAACTGAATCCCCCAAAAACATTTCCACTGCATTTCAGCCCTGCCACAAAAGGACCAGCTGGCATCATGTCAGTGATTCTCTCGTTAACACAGGTGTGAGTGTTGACGAGGAAAAGGCTGCAGATCACTCTGTCATGCTGATTGAGATCGAATAACAGACTGGAAGCTTGGAATCATTGTTCTTCCTCTGTCAAACATGGTTACCTGCAAGGAAACACGTGCCGTCATCATTGCTTTGCACAAAAAGGGCTTCACAGGCAAGGATATTGCTGTCAGTAAGATTGCACTTAATTCAACCATTTATCGCATCATCAAGAACTTCAAGGAGAGCGGTTCAATTGTTGTGAAGAAGGCTTCAGGGCACCCAAGAAAGTCCAGCAAGTGCCAGGACCGTTTCCTAAAGTTGATTCAGCTGCGGGATCGGGGCACCACCAGTACAGAGCTTGCTCAGGAATGTCAGCAGGCAGGTGTGAGTGCATCTGCACACACAGTGAGGAGAAGACTTTTGGAGGATGGCCTGGTGTCAAGAAGGGCAGCAAAGAAGCAACTTCTCTCCAGGAAAAACATCAGGGACAGACTGATATTCTGCAAAAGGTACAGGGATTGGACTGGAGAGGACTGGGGTAAAGTCATTTTCTCTGATGAATCCCCTTTCGTTTTGGTTGGGGCATCCGGAAAAAGCTTGTCCGGAGAAGACAAGGTAAGCGCTACCATCAGTCCTGTGTCATGCCAACAGTAAAGCATCCTGAGACCATTCATGTGTGGGGTTGCTTCTCAACCAAGGGAGTGGGCTCACTTACAATGTTGTCTAAGATCACAGCCATGAATAAAGAATGGTACCAACACATCCTCCGAGAGCAACTTCTCCCAACCATCCAGGAACAGTTTGGTGACGAAAAATGCCTTTTCCAGCATGATGGAGCACCTTGCCATAAGGCAAAAGTGATAACTAAGTGGCTCGAGGAACAAAACATCGATATTTTGGGTCCATGGCCAGGAAAGTCCACAGACCTTAATCCCATTGAGAATTTGTGGTCAATCCTCAAGAGGTGGGTGGACAAACAAAAACCCACAAATTCTGACAAACTCCAAGCATTGATTATGCAAGAATGGGCTGCCATCACTCAGGATGTGGCCCATAAGTTAATTGACAGCATTCCAGGGCGGATTGCAGAGGTCTTGAAAAAGAAGGATCAACACTGCAAATATTGACTCTTTGCATCAACTTCATGTAATTGTCAATAAAAGCCTTTGACACTTATGAAATGCTTGTAATTATACTTCAGTATTCCATAGTAACATCTGACAATAACATCTAAAGATACTGAATTAGCAAACTTTGTGGAAATTAATATTTGTGTCATTCTCAAAACGTTTGGCCACGACTGTCGCCTGTGAGAAAGACGTGATCACGTGACGTAGAGCCATGTAAGTGAGAGACGCTTCAAATTGGCAGCACACTCAGGGAGACGGGCACAACGCAGCACTGCGGGCAAAAAGGCAAATATATAATATTATATTAACTCTATCTTGAACTGCATTGTTGGTTAATAAGGGTTTGTAAGTAAGAATTTTACAGTAAGGTGAAATACCTGTTGTATTTGGCACGTGACACATTTTATTTTATTCGGGAGGAGTTGGGAGGAGATATTGGCTGGGAAGGGATCCTGGACTTGGGAGGAAATCCTGGCAGGACAGGATCGCCTTCCGTGGTGGCAGACGCGAGGAGAGAAGGGAGGACAGTGATGACGCCGTGGTTTGCCCTAAGGAGCGTGTTATAATGCCACCTGAGCCAGCTCTCCGTACTCGTCCTGAGGAGCGTGCTATCAGTCTGGTAAAATCTGTGCCGGCTCCACGCATCAGGTCTCCAGTACGCCTTCTCAGCCCTGTACGTCCTGTGCCAGCTCTCCAAACTCACCTTGAGTGTTTCATTTGTTCGGTACCATTTGTGCCCTGTACGTCCTGTGCCAGCTCCTCGTACTTGCCGTGCAAAGTGGGTCATCGAACCAGTACAATTGATGCCGGCTATACGCACCAGGTCTCCAGTATGCCTCCACAGCCCAGTACATCCTGTGCTAGCTTCACGCACTAGGCCTCCAGTGCGCCTTCCCAGTCAGGTACGTCCTGTGCCAGCTCCTCGCACCCGCCCTGAGGTGTGTGTCACCAGTCCGGTGCCACCTGTACCGGCCCCACGCATCAGGCCTCCAGTGCGCCTCTCCAGTCCGGTACGTCTTGTGCTAGCTCCATGCACTCACCCTGAAGTGCGTGTCACCAATCCGGTGCCACCTGTACCGGCTCCACGCACAAGGCCTCCAGTGCGTATTCACAGTCCGGAACCTCCTGCGACGGTCCACAGTCCAGAGCCTACAGCGATGGTTCACAGTCCAGAGCCTCCAGCGACGGTTCCCAGTCCAGAGCCTCCAGCGAGGGTTCACAGTCCAGAGCCTTCAGCGACGGTCTGCAGCCCGGAACCTCCAGCAACGGTTCCCAGTCCAGAGCCTCCAGCTACGGTCTTCAGTCCAGAGCTCCCAGCGACGGTCTTCATTCCGGAACCTCCAGTGACGGTTTGCAGTCCGGAACATCCAGCGACGGTTTGCATTCCGGAACCTCCAGTGACGGTCACGATCCGGAACCTCCAGTGATGGTTTGGAGCTTCTAGACACATCGTTCAGTTCCGTTCACTGGCAGGAGCCTTCCTCTGCGCCGGTGTCCAGTCCAAACACGGTGTCCAGTCCTGCTCCATGGCCGGAGTCGTCTTCTGCGCCGGTGCTCAGTCCAGATACGGCGTCCAGTCCCGCTCCATGGCAGGAGCCTTCCTTGACACCGAGGTCCAGTCCAGGCACAGTGTTCAGCCCGGGTCCATGGCTGGAATGAGCGGGTTCTTCGGCCCGCACCAGAGCCGCCACCCATGCTGGCGGATCCGCGGGATGAGCGGGTTCTTCTTCCCGCACCAGAGCCGCCACCGGTGCTGGCGATCTGCGAGCGGAGTGGGTACTTCGCCCCGCACCTAGAGCCGCCACCGACACTAATCACCCACCCTACCTCCCCATTTTTTCAGGTTTTTGCGGCGGAGCCCGCACCTTTGGGGGGTACTGTCACGCCCTGACCATAGAGAGCCATTGTTTCTCTAAGGTGTAGTAGGTAAGGGCGTGACTGGGGGTAGTCTAGTTTATTATTACTATGTGGGGTTCTAGGTTATTATTTCTATGTTGGTGATTTGTATGATTCCCAATAAGAGGCAGCTGGTAATCGTTGTCTCTAATTGGGGATCATATTTAGGTAGCCTTTTTTCCACCTGTGTTTTGTGGGATATTGTATTTTGAGTTAGTACATGTAGCACCTCTGTAGTCACGGTTCGTTGTTTGTTTCTTGTTTTTGTTTGATAGTTTCACTTATATCACGCTGCGCCTTGGTCCGTCTCTACACACGAACGTGACACAAATTTTAATTTAGAAAATAAAAATGTCTCAACTGAATTAAACAAAACAGGTTTTGTATAAAAAAATGTTTTTGTATAATAAATAGGCTTACACTAATAACAATATTATACATTAATAATGATAAAACAAATTATTATAAAAATCTGTAAATTTCAAAATTGCATCCTACCTGATTAGGGAGTTACACGGTAGCCTGCATTTGGTCGTGCCTACTTTTTTCTCGTCTTAGTCCAATACAATATTAAAACTTAAATTAAGTTCTCCTTGTAGGCTTTTCACTATAGGCATGTTCTTTTTCCTTTTAGCTCAGTAGCTTAGACCAAGGCTCCTCTCTAAGGTACTCTCTCCTCAGCTCACATGCGCGCAAGGTGTGAGAGAATGGTGCTCAGGATAGTCTCCTTCAGACAGGCTCTCCAGGACAATTTGTCCCACTACAATTTTATATATTGGCTTTTCAAAAACTGCAATTACAGGCTAAAAGAAACACTGTCGCATTTCACATCAGAGTAGTTGCCATCAAATTGACTTGTTGCAGATGAAAGTATGTGGGTAAATCCACAGTGAAAATAAAAATAACTTTTGAGGTAACATTTCCATGTATCAAATCATTTTTATGGCACATGCACTCTAGTCATCAGTTTGCAGATACAGTGCAGGTATAGCTGCATGATGAGATTATTATGGACAAAAATGCCAGATTATTTTTATTTGTCAAATGGCAGCCAAGCATCGATCATCATGTACTAAGAATAAGACCTTCCATATTTATTGAAAGGCCCACCAACCTCATCACTGTGCACTTTCATCACCCTGTGAAGTTCATCATCATTTATTTAATCTGTAGTTTAATAAACTGCATGCTTTCCCATGATGTCATTACATTTTTTTTTACCAGACATGTAGGCTACTTTACTGCATAAAAGGGATGGAATCCTGGTTAATGTCAAACCATTTTGAGGATGCTGGAATTATGTTTTGGATGAATGTGCGCAATCCTACAGGAGAATTTTGAAGTAGCCTAATCAGATGAAAAAACATTGTGACTGGTTGTGCTCATGCCACAGATAAAAGGTAATACATTTTAAGAGGTAAAAGATACATAATTAGGCTATGTTGAAGCGTTAGGTTCTTGGTGCGTAAGGAATAGCCGCTTGGATTGGAGAGGCAGCACACTTGTTAAACTTCCCTGAATGACTGGGCCTGACAGGCCACATTATTCTAGGAAGACTTGGGAGAATGATGATCTGCAACAGACAGTATGTTCAAAATTAGAAATAGAATTACAGCCAGACTGGGCTGCTACTGTGCCTTTCTTGACCTTATGAACTATTGAGAGTAGACCCACAACTGATCCAAATGAAACATTCAAATCACAGGGCTTTTGCGCAGTTGTTCTAATGACACTTTCACTGTAGCCTGGAGTATATTGTTGTAGTCACTTGAAAACAGTAACACTATTATTCATTGCATCGTGGTGTTGTAGGCTTCTATAGTCTATGTAGGATAATTGCATTGTCCCTAAACAAGGAAAAGCATATTTTGACTGCACTGAGCCTTTAATTAGGCTTTTGACCCTGAGCTGTGAGTTTCATGTCTTCACTGTTCTTTCATGCCAATGATGCACCTGGCCTGTCCACTACCTATCAGCTATTTATATTTGTTGTGGATTCATATTGAAGCTTAATGCAGCTGTGAATGTTTTTGTCTGTTATGATTGTTAGTTAGCCTATTGGAGACCTGGACAAACGATCCACTTACCACTATTGTCACTATGAATGGTGTATGGAGGGCAAGATAGACCATTAGACTGGTAGACTATCCTGACCTGTGTTATAGTAATAGTGCAGGGAAGTACCAAAACACCTTGATTTGGGGATGCTCATGCAAGTAGATGAGGAAATGTGGCTAGGATGGAGGAAATTATATAGTAAAACCTGCAAAATAGTGAATGTGCCCAATAAAAACACACAACCCTCCCCTGTGCCCAATAAAAACAAACAAACCTCTCCTGTGCCCAATAAAAACACACAACCCTCCTGTGCCCAATAAAAGCGCTCTACCCTCCCCTATGCCCAGTAAAAACACACAACCCTCCTCGAAGCCCCAACCCCCCAAAAAAGGGTTGACAAGTGACAACCTTCCCCTATATTGGATCACCCCTCCACCGCAGTACATTGCAATCTTTCCCTTAGCGATACGTCCCTTGGCGATACGTCCTTTAGAGATACGTCCCTTAGAGATACGTCCCTTAGCGATGTGTCCCCTCATGTAGCCAGAACTCAACAGTGTGTGTCACAGTGTGTGTCACAATGTGATTTGATTGAAACAAAATACAGGAAGGCTACATACACTGAACAAAACTATCAACGCAACATGTAAAGTGTTGGTCACATGTTTCAAGAGCTGAAATAAATTATCCCAGAAATGTTCCATATGCACAAATAGTTCATTTTCTCTCAAATGTTGTGCATAACTGTGTATTCATCCCTCTTAGTGAGCATTTCTCCTTTGCTAAGATAATCCATCCACATGACAGGTGTGGCATATAAATAAGCTGATTAAATGGCATTACACAGGTACACCTTGTGCTGGGGACCATAAAAGGACACTCTAAAATGTGCAGCTTTGTCATACAACAATGCCACAGATGTCTTAAGTTTTGAGGGAGTGTGCAATTGGCATGTTGACTACAGGAATGTCCACCAGAACTGTTGCCAGAGAACTGAAAGTTGTTTTCTCTAACATTAGCTGCCTTCAACATCGTTTTAGAGGATTTGGCAGTACGTCCAACCGGCCTCACAACC
Source organism: Oncorhynchus tshawytscha (assembly GCF_018296145.1). Taxonomy (NCBI): domain Eukaryota; kingdom Metazoa; phylum Chordata; class Actinopteri; order Salmoniformes; family Salmonidae; genus Oncorhynchus; species Oncorhynchus tshawytscha. The sequence continues at coordinate 64,977,062 of NC_056436.1, read as the reverse complement.
GCAGACCACGTGTAACCATTCCAGCCCAGGACCTCCACATAAAGCTTCTACACCTGCCGGGACCATTTGAGACCAGCCACCCAGACATCTGATGAAACTGAGGAGTATTTCTGTCTGTAATAAAGCCATTTTGTGGGTAAAACCCATTCTGATTGGCTGGGCCTAGCTCCCCAGTGTTCAGTATGGTTTCTATAGTTTGTTAACATCAATTGCTCTAATTAGCTCCCCCAAACAGTATTCCCATGAAACTGACTGGTATCAAATGACTGGCATGCAGACGTAGTTTGGACATTCCGCTGGTAAAACAAATAATTGTCATATACGATTGACCATGATGATGACATGGTCTATTTTGAAATTACGTATGCCTAACTTGGTGTTTGAGGGTATAATATATATATATATATATTTGTTTTATTTTCCTTATGTGCTTGTGAGTTACTTCTCATTTAGAATGTATGTTGTTGTACTATAGTGGTGGCCATTTGCAGTTATCCTTTCTCTGTCCTGGGTTCAGTTACTTGGGCCGCAGAGAGGGGAGAGGTCAAGCTTGTCTTCATATGTAAACATATATTTTAAACCATGTGAAGGGATGATTGAGGGGGAACCAATTATCTCCTGGCTCCACAATGTCTGTGTGCCAGTCACTGTGTCTCTGTGATGTTGTCCAGGAGGGGTGTATTTGATATATGCTAGTGGATGAGGTTTTGTTTTTGGTCCTGAGTGGTACTAAGAGCGAGATAGGAACATAGTTTAGGAGACAAAGCTGGATGATAATTTACAGCCAATGCTGTCTGGCTATGGGATACTGCTCTCTCAAGTAAAGTCTTCCTTTGTAATGTTCCTAAGATCTGTTATTCATCATGTGAGTTGAGATGGGTGTGTCTTGGCTATTAAAGATACTAAGAACTGTTTTGTAAGCACTCTCAGAGAATTCATTTATAGACACTGAATTAATCTGAGAGTCACAGGGTTGTGATGGAGCTCAAAAATTAAAGATGGACTTTATGATAACTCTGACTTATGTGTGGTTTGCTCTCATGATTTGGTAATACAGGAAATTTCCACTACATACTACTGTTACCACTGTTACCACTCATACTACTGCTACTACTGTTACCACTGTTACCACTGATACTACTGTTACTACTGTTACTACTTGTACCACTGTTACTGTTGTTACTACTGTGTAATAGCATGTTGTAGATGGAAATGGTTAGTATGGCTGTATGTTGAGACTTTAAAGGGTAAAAACATGTTCAATCAATAACAGAAGGACTCTCTACGGCCAGTGTATACAGTTTAGTTGTTGGGTTGTTCATTTACATTTCATGTAAATGTGTACAGAAATATGGGACCGTTAGATACTAATAGTTACAGTAACAAAAGAAGCAACAGAGCTTTAATGTTCTGTCTAAATATCAACCCTTCACAAGAATCTCTCTCATTGGTCAAGCTGTATTCCAGCATACACAGTCTCCTCCCGCCCCTCAGGTCTGTCTCTCTCTGTGGTTGGTCTGGAACCCTTCAATACTACAACCTGTCCATACTCCACATCCTCTGGAACCTCCCTGTGTTTCTCCATCTTCTTTAGAATATTGATGTCAGCATATTCCAGTTCTGGACTCTCATCAGCATCTGTGGGGACTCGGGAGATGTGACATGAGTGTTTGGAGGGGAATTGACTACTGCACAGATCATTTGTAGACAATTACACTTTGAGGGTCAAAAGCCTACTTAATGGCCCAGTGCAGTCCAAATAATGTGTTTGCTGTGTTTTATATCATATTGTACAACAGCTGATGAATATAACACTGTAAAAGTATGACAACATAATTTCCTGATAGTTGTTGGTTGACAATACAATCTGCACATGACCTTCTATTCTGCAGGTTTGCTTGGGAAGGAGTTTCGGCTTTCCATGGTGACCTCACCATGTGGTAAATTAGTTAATAGACCAATAACAAAAGACTTCCAATCCTCTCTGCCAATAACAGCTAGTTTTCAGTTGTCCACTTCCCACTTAGACCAGTCCCAGACAGACCTAGGAAAATGTTTGCTAAAATGCTATTTTTGCCCATTTGAATAGCAATCTATTAGAGTAAGGTACTTAATTGTTACCCAGAAATGATTTGATATTGATATAAAAACAGCTGCATTGGGGCATTAAGCATTAATGTTGATTCACATAGATTCACATAGTTCACATGCACTTGGCCTATCTGTAGATCTGGAAATAGCCCTATTGAAACGTATCTAGGCCAACACTATGTGAAGTAGAAAAGCCCACATAAAAAGTTCTAAAGTGAGCAATAACACTGAAACAACAGTCACATGAGCTGACTGAATGTGGTATCAATCGGTGTACTGTACATAGTACTCTTTGTTTTTTAGATCTGTCACACGACTGACCTGGAATCTGTGAAGGTGTCCTCCTCTTGTGAATACAGTAAGGTCCCACCACCACGGTTAGGACCAGGACCACAGCTACTAGTGAGCCTATGACAGTCCCATAAGATTCTCCTGCATGATAAGCTGGAGAGAAATGAGGGAGAAGCATGAGGGTTAATGTATGTAAGCTGTCAAAGGAGCATTTTACACCCCAAAAACATTTGTTCATATATTTATCATTAGTCCATGTTTGACACAGACCCTCACAAATGCATGTCAACATTCAAGAAGCCTTTAGCTTCTTTGGAAGATTCTTATTTGGCTAAGAGACATTAACTTTTTAGCTCCTCACCTCCAATTATCAGTTGTACTCCTCCTGTGCTCAAATGTGTTCCATTTGAATAATAGATTTCTAAGACATATTCACCAGAATCACTCTTTTCTGTGTTAGATATCCTAAATGTTCCGATGTTGATAAAGAACTCTGATCTAGCTTTAATGGAGTCATGGATTATCACTGTGTTGTTTTTCATTGTGAATATCTTTATACTCGCACCAGTGGGGTCTTTTTTGAATATTAGTTCAGACCCTGTGGCATTATTCATCAGCTGAAGATAGACAGTTTCTCCCAGAGCTCCATGACATGACATGTTCTGTCTAGCATCACAGGATTTCTCCTCTGTGCCTGAGGAAAGAAGGAGAAAAGGACACTTTTGTTGATAATGATTACTGTTATTCTTCATCTGAAACTCTAATAAAATGTTATTTTGTGACATGAATTGCCAGCATCTCACTGCTGGCTTGCCTCTAAAGCTAAGCAGGGTGGTGTCACGACTTTCGCCAAAGTCGGTCCCTCTCCTCATTTGGTGGTCGCCGATCCACTTTTCATTTTCTATTTGTTTTGTCTTTGTCTTACACACCTGGTTTCAATCCCCCAATTACTTGTTCAGTATTTAACCCTCCGTTCCCCAATGTTTGTTTGTGAGTAATTGTTTGTATGTAAGACGGTCCGTTGTGTGTTTTTGTATTATATTTGTCTATTTTGAGTAAATTACGTTTATCTGCTGTCCTGCGCCTGACTCCTCTACACAAGCTACACACAGACCACATTACAGTTGGTGCCTGGATGGGAGACCAGATGCTGCTGGAAATGGTGGTAGAGGGCCAGTAGGATGCACCTTGTCCTCTAGTCTATTTTTTTATATACATATCCCAGTGCACCAGGGCAGTGATTGGGGACATTGCCCTGTGTAGGAAGCTGTCTTTCGGATGGGACATGAAACAAGTGTCCTGATTTTTTGTTGTCACTAAAGATCCCATGGCACTTATCGTAAGGGTAGCAGTGCTAATCTCAGTGTCCTGACTAAATTCCCAATCTGGGCCTTACCATCATGGCCACCTAATCATCCCCAGCTTCCAATTGGCTCATTCATCCCTCCTGCTCTACCCTGTAACTGTTCCCCAGGTTGCTGCTGTAAATAAGCTTGCTTGTGAGGTATTAAAGCCATCAAACATGATGTGCACTGTGATAGGCCTATTACACTGATTTATGTCTGTTTCTTTTCTCCTCATTATAACACAGCATTGTACTCTGCTGTAATTATTCAGTTACCCTTTATAACACTGCCTTATTATTAGAACATACATGACCTCCATAGACAAACAACTGTAGCCTCTTACCATTAGAGAGTCCAGTTAACATCACCAGGAGTCCAAACACCACAAGCATGTTGTCTTCACAAGGGCCAACCACTGATATGTGTTATATATGTTGGCAACTATAGATTCACGACACAAATCCCAAACTCAGATGCCAAACTCAATCAACCTTCCACATCATGTGACTGGGATGTTTGAGCAAAACACACGATAGATTGTGTCACTTCAGGGATGAAAAAGGAAGTGTTTGAACACAGTCTTGATCTCACTTCTTTATTTCACAGACAAATGCATGACTATGTTATAAACAATAAGGCATTAAATAAGATACAACAAGAAGTAAGATACACCACACACACAAGTGAACAAGAGATCTTGAGACAAGATTTGCTTTGAGAGCTAAAAGAGGAAATGTGATACAGAAGAAATTGTCACACAGTCTTTGAGGACTTTGTATTTCAGACCGAGCCCTGTGGTAGGTCCATGTCAAATCTATACTGTAAGTTATTTAGTAAACACTATGCCCTTTATACAGCTGTGTCTGTTGCTAGTCTCAAGTGCTAGTTTAACTGTCGCAAGAAAGGTTGAGAAACAATGTTACACCACACAGGTCACGTGTTCAATGTGAACCTCCTAATGGTGGCCTTGTGTGGGGAAACATTTTAAACATAGAACATCAAGGTGAGAGTGTGTTTTCATAGACCTTTAGTTTGTGAAATGAATTAACTGTGAGGGCCACAGAAAATGTTGTGGACAGGTCAGATATGTTCCCGTAAATGCCTTTGTCAAAGAAATGGGTTGATGCCTCTATATGTTAGCCTGGTTCCATTCTTTATATGCTCTGTAGCCACCTCTTCTGTCATTGCACTGCTATCATTGTCGGGCCACCGACCTTTCAGTTACTGGGCCAACGCTCTGACTTCAAGGCTACCTGGTGTCAGAGAAGGCTACTTTGTTGTTTTTTTGTTTATGCAACATATGATGTAATGTAAAATAACTGATTCCAATAATGTATAGATGTCATGAATTATAGATGACGCCAATAGAAAATGTGTTTGACCAGGATTGTTTTTTGTTTGTTGATTGGTTCACTGTGGAGTGATACTTTAATAACTGTTTCTAACTAACTTTAACTCTAAATGAGACATTTGGAATGGCAAAGGAGAAACACAGAGAGGAGTTGACTACACACCATAAACAGGCTGGACCATCTTTATGCCACTACAGGGCAATACCATAATGACTATCATAAATACTATGTCATAAAGAGAATGTATACCACCAGAAACAGGATAGTACTGTCAGCTGCATTTGTGATATGAACATGTATTTAGGTGAAAAAGCAGTTATTATTATAAAAAGCAATTAAAAAGGAATTGCTTGTTTGTTTTCAACCTATTTTCAATAAAGTAGCCTATTCTGGTTATAAAAAACAATATTTTATGAATAAAGACTATATAAAATTACAATTAGTTAAAGTGTTTCCCTTTCAGAAATCTTAATATTTTAGCAATATAACAGAGTATGTGTCACGCCCTGACCTAAGTTATCTTTGTTTTCTTTATTATTTTGGTTAGGTCAGGGTGTGACGAGGGTGGTATGCGTATGTGAGTTTTTTGTATACCTATAGGGTTTTGATATTGTCTAGGTAAATGTAGGTCTATGGTGGCCTGAATTGGTTCCCAATCAGAGACAGCTGTTTATCGTTGTCTCTGATTGGGGATCCTATTTAGGTTGCCATTTTGGTTTTGTTGGTTATTGTCTATGTGTAGTTGCCTGTCAGCACTTGTGTTATAAAGCGTCACGGTCGTTTTGTTAGTTTGTTTAGTGTTTTTCCTTCATTAAAAGAAGAATGTATGCTTATCACGCTGCGCCTTGGTCTCATCAATATGACGAATGTGACAGTATGCCTGTTGTAGCACTTTAATACTTTTTTAGAAAAGTTGCATTTATATCTTCAACCGCCAATATTTCAAACACTAAGCTATCTGTATTTCACAGCTTGGCCTCCTCGGAGTCCACTGGTACCCTTCATTTGGGGAGCCAATCATTTAAACAAACAAAAAATTATTTCAACTTTATTTAACCAGGTAGGCCAGTTGAGAACAAGTTCTCATTTACAACCTGGCCAAGATAAAGCAAAGCAGTGCGACACAAACAACACAGAGTTACACATGGGATAAACAAACGTACAGTCAATAACACAATAGAAAAATCTATATACAGTGTGTGTAAATGTAGTAAGATTAGGGAGGTAAGGCAATAAATAGGCCATAGTGGCGAAATATTTACAATTTAGCATTAACATTGGAGTGATAGATGTGCAGAAGATGAATGTGCAAGTAGAGATACTAGTGTGCAAAGGAGCAAAACAAATAAAGTATGGGGGTGAGGTAGTTGGGTGGGCTATTTACAGATGGGCTATGTACAGGTGGAATGATTGGTAAGCTGCTCTGACAGATGATCCTTAAAGTTAGTGAGAGAGATATAAGACTCCAGTTTCAGGGATTTTTGCAATTCGTTCCAGTCATTGGCAGCAAAGAACTGGAAGGAAAGGCAGCCAAAAGAAGACTTGGCTTTGGGGATGACCAGTGAAATATACTCGTTGGAGCACGTGCTAATCGTCATGGGGGGGAGAAAGAGAGAGAGAGAGAGAGAGTCACAATTAATAAACAGTTGCACTGTTTTGGCTCCCATATCTAATTAAACAAATATTTCTAAGAGGTATTCAGGAGAATCAGGAAGGATGCTCTGGCTTTAATGGAATCATAGATTATCACTACATGGTTTGTACATTTGAGTATTTCTGTAGTTACACCAGTGTTTTTTTTCTTAATATGAGTTCAGATCCCATGGCATCAGTCATCATCTGGAGAGAGACAGTTCCTCCCAGTGCTTCATAACACTGAGATCCATACTCTCTACCAAGATCACAGTGGGTCTCCATGCCTGAGGATAGAGTGACAAGGTTATCACAATTCTGACACAACTGGTATAATTCTTTATAATCTAATTATCGCATTCTGTGGCTAATAATGAGTGAACTTGCTAATAATATAAAGGTATAACATTACAATGCTCTAAATGTATAAAGAGAGAAATAAAGTAGAAACAAGAAATGGACATTAACATGATCTTCTCTGGTATGGCATTAGTATGAATGGCTTTTGTCATAAATTTGTCTTCTATACACCAATAATATATCTGCTATGATTGGGGGACACTAAACATTAAACAACGATTTAGCCTAGTCTTTTCAATGCAATAAAAGGACAACTACATAGGAACCCAAATAAAGAATAAAATTAGCATGAGACTCCTGCTAACATCACAAAAAGTCAAAACACAGCCTCATGTCTCTTCAAAAAGCAGCAACTTAGCAAAGGAACCTACTGTACTTATACAAAATCTTACATTTTTTATCAGTCCTCTATTTTCTAAGAGTGTAATTTTGACATAAACCGATTCATAGGTTATGACTCAGAGGAAAGAGGAAGAGCCTCAGAGTTTCACTTCTTAATTTAAACAGCCAGGCTGGCTACATGTCTTTTGTGTGATTATATCAGTGAAGAAGGAAAACGTGTTAAGTGAGGCTACTTTTAAGTGTGATGAAGATATGTTGGCACCTGAGAACATAACACCCCATTTGTTGTGTCAGGGCAGTGGTCAGCTCTCACACACTGCTGTCCAACACTGACATGAAGACACTACCTTCTTCTACACAATTAGTAGGCTCTTTCACTCCATTTTAGATTGTTATCATTTGAAAAAGTAACGAACAAGTAAGAGAGAGAAATAGAAAGACAGGAATTTGAGAGGAGGGGATGTCAGAGAAATAAGAGGTGAAAAAGAGAGGACCAGCAGTGTTTCCCTAAACGTGGTTTGTGACTTGTGTTTTTGACAGGCTGCAACTGATTCCTTTTGCGTTACAGCTGTTGGCTAGACACAATAACATGACTTTATAATGGACTGGATATGTGTTATATACTATAATGGATATAGCACTTTGTGGGGGCTCAAACCTTGTTGACTTGGGTTTCTTATTGGATGCAAAAAAATTAGAAAACTTTAGAAAACAGTTTGAACCATTCTGCCATTGAGGATAGAGTGAAAATTATAACGTTCTCAACAGAACCTCTTTCATACTTTCACTTATGGACCTTGTGACCAATATGATCATTTTACAAGTAAAATCATTAACAAACTTCTTTTGGAATTAATGATTGTTTATCACTGATTTTAGTCATAAGATGAAGATACAATTCTAATATCTGTAAGATACTGAATAAATGATTTTGCTTACAACAAGACAGTCCCACTACCATCATTAGAGGTCCATACACAGCATGCATGTTGATTAATCTGTCACAACAGGTCGCTGGCCCCACAATGATAGCAGTACAATGACAGAAGAGGTGTCTACATGGCATATAAAGAATGGAACCAGGCAAACATATAGAGGCATCATCCCTTCATTAACAATAGCATCCAGGGGAACATATTTGACCTGCCGTAACATTTTCTGTGGCCTTCAACGTTAATTCAGTTCACAAACTAAAGGTCTATTAAAACACAACTTGACTTTTAATGGAATAAATGTATTTCCACATCAGTGCTGCAGGTGGCTACCGGTGGTTAGAGCATTGGGTCAGTAACCGAAAGGTTGATTCCCCAAATTGTTCTGCCCCTGAACAAGGCAGTTAACCCACTGTTCCTAGGTCATTGTAAATAAGAATTTGTTCTTAACTGACTTGCCTAGTTATATAAAATTAGAATGCTCACAGTCAACACAGTGGTGTAATGTTTTGGGGTATCTGTACTGTCATGACTGTCCTGATCAGGTCAGGTTACAGGAGACCACAACCCTACAGATTATCTCTCAACCCCAACAGAGGAGGAGAGATCTAGGGGTCTGAAGATGTGGGGGTTTTTGTTAGAGGAATTCTAAATTCCTATATGTTTTGTAGCCAAAACCAAATTCACTCTCTCTATTTCATAATAAGTTGTACATTTATCATTTTGCATGAAATAGATCGAGACCAGTCTTAAAAACAAGTTCAACATTTATTCTTGATGAGTACTGACCCAAAATACAAAGAACATTACATTTTAAAGAGAGAACATAAAATGACGTCATCAGTTTCACACACTCTCTCCGATCCCCACAATAGCGCAGTGTCTTCAGGTCTGGAGATCTTCTTCTACTCCCCTCATAAAACAAACATTCCAATCTGTCTAAAAGACATTTTCTCCTCCACTAATGGAACATCAAAGACCATTCTTATCTGTCAGAAAAGTTATATGCCCTCCTTTCTCCCTTAAACCCGCAAGGTACAGACAATTAATTCGTTTTACTTACATTTTCAGTAACAGCTTAACCAAGAACCCATACATTTCATACCATAACATAATAGTATTAAAATAAATGCTATAAATATATATATATATATATATATATATATATATATATATATATATATATATAAATGTATACATAATTAATCATTTCAACTATAATTTCCTCCAACAGTTTTATGACCGCTCACGCCCCTGGTAAATCTCAGGCCACAGACAAATTCCTTTGTCCTGTTACTATGGAGAACCAGCCTCAGAACATTAAACATGAAATAAGGGGACCTGGAACAATGGTTTCCGTCAGCCACAATGGTGGTCATGACGATAGATGGAATATGAAAATGTATGTCATTTTTGTTTTGTTATTAAAGGTTAATAGATGACGTTATTACGAAAACATTGTAAAGTGAAGCGTTTTCATAGTAAATGTTTGACGTTTATACGTTGTGTGGAAAATGTACAAATCAAAGGGAATGTTTTGGTAACGATGAAATGTGAAGTTAGTTGTCTAAAATTGGATTTGAATTCAAATCTAGACCTTGCCTCATAATTTGATACGCCCAGAGAATTGCCCTAAAGGCGGTTACGCCCACTTCTGACCCAAGGGTATAAAACCTGTGAGTAAAGAATTTACAGGAAGACTACGTGACCCAAGCTGCAGCCAAGGTCTAAAAAGTCAATGAACCCAAAACACAGCGCAAGTTTGAAGACAAATAAATATTTTTCTACCCAAGCTATGGATGAGTAGCTGTGTCTAAGCGGGTGAATTCAAGTCGAACCACCTAGCCTCCATCTCCCATCGAATCGTGGCATCTACACTCTTTCATTCCAACGCTGTGAGCTCTGAGCTACAGAGTTGTCTGTCCTCAGAAGACCCCTTCCAGAACAAGGATGAGGGAACAGACTCCTAAGCCAAAGGGACACTGACATCGGGAGGACGATCACAGAGGTGCGCCGTCATCGAGCAGCCTGAACGGTCCCCTGAACGGTCTGCACAGAGAATCCTCGGAGATCTTCTTCACGTAATTACATCATAATATTCTGGCCCATAAGAGTGGCAGTTTGGGGCAAGGCTAGGGTTAGAATAAGCATAGCTGACAAATTCACCCAAATGTATATTTCTCTCGTGTACTTTCTTTTTCCTCTCTCTTTGAAATCCCCACTCTGGGTAACACGCGCCATAGTGTGTTGGCCCGTGTCACGACTTCTGCCGAAGTCGTTGCCTCTCCTTGTTCGGGCGGTGCTCGGCGTTCAATGTCACCGGTCTTCTAGCCATCATTGATCCTTTTTTCATTTTCCATTGGTTTTGTCTTGTCTTCCCACACACCTGTTTTCAATCCCATTCATTACCTGTTGTGTATTTAACCCTCTGTTTCCCCTCATGTCT